>NC_061514.1:177452528-177530930 GCF_022539505.1 Lolium rigidum | reverse complement strand
CCAAGTGGTTCACAAAAATTGACTTGAGGGCAGGGTATCACCAGATTCGCTTGAAGCCGGAGGATGAGCATAAGACGACATTCAAGACACATCAAGGGATGTATGAGTTCAGAGTTATGCCCTTTGGGCTAACTAATGCACCGGCGACATTTCAGTTAGCCATGAATGCAATCTTTGCACCAATGATAAGGAAGTGTGTCTTAGTATTCATGGACGACATATTAGTCTATAGCCCTTCCTTGCCTGAACATGTGCAACACTTAACAAAGGTATTCCAGCTGTTGCAAGCTAATCAGCTGTCATTCAAGAAAAGCAAGTGCACATTTGCACAGCTGCTACTAGAGTATCTGGGACATATCATCAGTGCATAAGGTGTCTCCACTGATCCAGGGAAGATAGCAGCTATTCAGCACTGTCCTAAACCCACAAATGCCAAACAAGTGCGAGGATTTCTAGGGCTAACAGGGTACTATCGGAAGTTCATCAAAGGGTACAGTCCAATAGCCAAGACATTATCCAATCTTCTCAAAAAGGACACAATCTTCTGATGGACATATCATGAACAACAAGCTTTCGACACATTGAAACAGAAAATGCTTGAAGCACTTGTTTTGGCATTACCTAACTTCACTATTTCTTTTACAGTGGAGACTGATGACTGCAAGCGTGGAGTGGGTGTAGTGCTCAGTCAGAGGGGTCACCCTGTTGCATACCTCGGTAAAGCATTGGGAGTCACAGCTCAGACTATGTCCACTTATGAGAAGGAATGCCTAGCCATTCTTCTTGCAGTCAACAAATGGAGATCCTACCTGCAGCATGCACCGTTTACTATAATTACCGATCATCGCAGTTTAGTGCATCTGTAAACTCACAAGTGAGATGCATGCAACAGAAAGCTTTTGTCAAATTAATGGGATTGCACAGGAAAGGCACTGACAACTCAGCAGTTGATGCCCTGTCCAGGTTACCTACCGACCATCTGCTCAATATATCTCTCTGCCGACCTAGGTGGCTGGAAATCATAGTGGAAGGCTACGAGTAGGATGATAAGGATAAGAAACTCCTCGCAGAACTGGCGGTGTCAACCCCAAATTCCCAAGGCTATTCCCTACACCAGGGACTCATCTGTTACAAGGATCGAGTGTGGCTTGGCAACAATGTTGAAGCTCACAAAGCAATTCTCCTGTCGTTGCATGATAGTGGAGTGGGAGGCCATTCTAGGTTCCTCGGTACTTACCAACGTATCAAATCATTGTTTGATTGGCCTAGAATGAAGGACGACATTCGCAAGTATGTATCTCAGTGTGTGACCTGCCAACAAGCAAAGAATGAGCATGTGCGCCTACCTGGGCTACTGAATCCTCTGCATGTGCCGACAGAAGCCTAGAGCACGATCAGTATGGACTTTATCGAGGGGTTGCCAGCATCAGGTGGATACAACTGCATTCTAGTAGTCATCGATAAGTTTACAAAGTATGGGCATTTCATTCCGTTAGCACATCCTTATACCTCTCTCACTGTGGCTCAAAAGTTTGTGGACAACGTCTACTAGTTGCATGGTCTACCAAACATCATTATTTCGGACGGGGATCCCATTTTCACCAGCAAGGTATGGCAAGAGTTGTTTCGACTGACTGATGCAAAGATGAATATGAGCTCAGCGAATCATCCGCAAACGGATGGACTGGCAGAAAATTTGAATCAATGTCTGGAAACATACCTACGTTGTGCAGTTCATGCTTCTCCAAAAAAAAGTGGGCGCGGTGGCTGCCATTGGCGGAATACTGGTATAATACCAATCACCATTCAGCTCTGGGAAAAACTCCATTCCAAGTGCTCTATGGTTACACTCCTCGGTACCTAGGCATCAACAACCTGCAATCCTCCACTTCGAGTGATCTGGCTGGATGGCTCAAGGATCTCGAGGCTACAACGGCCCTTCTGCACCAACACCTACTCCGAGCTCAATAACGGATGAAATCCCAGGAGGAAAAACATCGGTCAGAAAGGGAATTCACGGTGGGGGAGAAAGTGTTCATGAAACTGCAACCATATGCACAAACATCTGTGGCTCAGCGCGCTAACAAGAAGCTATCATTCAAATTCTTTGGCCCATTTCAGATTCTGGAACGTATTGGGAAAGTGGCATACAAGCTGAAACTTCCAGAAGGCAGCCAAATTCATCCTATGTTGCATGTATCTCAACCGAAGAAGTTTGTTCGGCCTGATCAGGTGCACCAATCTAACCTTAACTTCTCCTTCATTACTGATGAATCCTTGGTGGTGCAACCAGTGGAAATACTAGCATCTCGATCCATTCGGCGTGGCGGCGGAAGGGTGGAACAAGTGCAGGTGAATGATACGTCTCAAACGTGTCTATAATTTTTTATGCTCCATGCTTGTTTTACACCAATTCATATATGTTTTGCTTACACTTCATTGCACTTTTACATAATTTCCGGCACTAACCTATTAACAAGATGCCACAGTGCCAGTTCCCTGTTTTCTGCTATTTTTGTATTTCAGAAAAGTTGTACAGGAAATATTGTCGGAATTGGACGAAACAAAAGCCGAAGTCAATATTTTACCGATACGAAGACGAAGTCCAGAGCGGGGTCGAAGAGGTGCCACAGGGCGGCCAGACCTGCCCTTGGCACGGCCTGGCCTTGGCCCGTGCCAAGGGGAGTGTGGGCCCCCCAGGAACCCCACCGACCTAAATCCTCCGCCTATTTATACATCTTCTCGGGAAAATCATGGATACCCGAGCCTCCATCCACGAAAAGTTCCGTCGCGGCCGCCATCGCAGAACCCATCTCGGGGGGTTCTGAAGCTCTTCCCGGCACCCCGTCTGAGGGGGAAATCATCGCCGGAGGCATCTACATCGCCATGCCTGCCTCCGAAGTGATGCGTGAGTAGTTCATCCCTGGACTATGGGTCCACAGCAGTAGCTAGATGCTTGTCTTCTCCACTTTGTGCTTCATGTATAGATCTTGTGAGCTGCCCTACATGATCAAGATCATCTTTATGTAATCCTACATGTTGTGTTTGCTGGGATCCGATGAATATTGTATACTATGTTGAGGTTGATTATATATTCATGTCATATGTTATTTGTGATCTTGCATGCTCTCCGTTGCTAGTGGATACTATGGCCAAGTGGATACTTGTGACTCCAAGAGGGGGTATTTATACTCGATAGTAGGTTCATGCCTCTAGTTTTCTGGGAGAGTGACAATAACTTCTAAGATTGTAGATGTGATGTTGCTACTAGGGAGAAAACAACAATGTTTTATCCAATGGTAATTCTATTGTTTACTTTATACACACTGCTTGATGCAATAATCTGTTGCTTGCAACTTAATACTGAAAGGGGTTCGGACGATAACCAGAAGGTGGATTATTAGTCATAGACGCAGTTGGATTACGGTCTATGTATTATGTTGTAATACCCAATCAAATCTCATAGTAATCATCTTGTCATGTATGGTCGATATTCTGTCAATTGCCCAGCTGAAATTTGTTCACCCAACATGTTATTTATCTTTATGGAGAGACACCTCTAGTGAACTGTGGACCCCGGTCCTGTTTCCTTTACACTGATAAAATCATCTACTGCAATCATGTTCTGCTGCAAACATCTCTTTCCACTCGATACGTCTAATCATTTCTGTTCAGCAAACCGGTGAGATTGACAATCTAACTGCAAGTTGGGGCAAAATACTTTGATTGTGTTGTGTGCAGGTTCCACGTTGTTGCTGACGCCGGTAGTGCGCCCTGCCACTAGTCAGCTAGCAACACCTTCAGAAGTCACACATTTCTCCTACTGGTCGATTAAACCTTGGTTTCGTACTGAGGGAAAACTTGCTGATGTGCTCATCACACCTTCCTCTTGGGGTTTCCCAACCGCTTCCACAACAACTGCCAACAAGATTGTCTGGCGCCATCACCGGAGCACCATCAGTGAACTGGTCCGAACTACCTCCTTCCTTGAGCACCTGGGAGTCGGAGGCAGCGCTTCGAGCTCGTTTTCCTCAAGCCCCTGCTTGGGGGCAAGCAGCGTTTCAAGGGGAGGGACCTGCTATGATACTAGTCACGAGGAGACGCAGGAAGCGTGACATCCGTCGGGCCAAGGCCCACCAAATGACGACCATCGCGGCCCAGCCCATCATCAGCGGGGACAACGTATCACATAAGTAGCAACGCATGTGGCTGGGGAACGATATCATGATTGTAATGAGATTACCCTAGAACCTCTCCTTCCCCCTCTCGCTTCGGCGCAACTCCAAAACTATGTATCATCCCTGTTGAATCAAAAACTAGATCCCGCTGGCTGTGTGTGACACGAGGACTACGATCGAGGTCATAGCAGGCTCGATCCACCCGAAAATAAAAGAAAGAAAGTGAACTCATGGAGAAGAGTAGCAGACATGTAACGAAGAAGATTAAGCAAGGTGCCCCTAGTCAGTTTTTGTCCTGGGTCCGCCACTGTCAATTGCCCAGAATACATGACCTAGCAGCAACTCCTGTCCACTCCAAGTTATGATTAAGTAATGATGTGCATAGTAAGTATTATACTATATGTTTGATTTAAAACGATACCGTCAAAGGGTTGTGTGCACCACTCAGTGCAGAGTTTAAGAACGGTCTCCTTTTTTCCTTGTATAAAACAAAGGCTCGGCAAAGGAGAAAGGCCTCAGTATCATAGGATGATGGACTGTGCATACAACTTAAATATATTGTACAGTACGCACATACAACTTAAACAAATGTAGGTGTATATACTGCTTTCTGCAGAAATCCATAGGCGCACCCATGACAGTGGAATAGTGCCACGATCGGCATGACCAAGACTTAGCCAATGGTACATTAAAAAAAAAAAGACTTAGCCAATGGCACTGTGAGATTTGAGTTGACTTTAATTCCTGGGTTGCCCCTGTATCCAAGCTTGCTGCAGCAGGATACCTTGATTTCTCCGGTGACATACGCTGGATTTCTGCCAGTGATTCTAATGATTGAAACGCAAGCGTGTTTGGACTTAAAAAAACCTTGGGCCTTGACGTTTCGACGGATGAAAAAATAAACAAAGTGGACTGACCAATTCGATCCGGGGAAATTGTGGGGCAACTACAAGTTGCAACATCCTGCATTAAGAAAGGAAAGGAGTTGCTTCTACCGTTAGTAGGGAAACGCTTAGTTTAAAATCAACTCTAGGAATATACTCTTTATATGTGAGTGTGACCAAATCCCAACCAATGTGGAGCAGGACCTGAGTTGACTTGCACTATATAAACGGGCTGGAACCAGACAGGAATTGTTCCTAAGTTCATAAAACGCTTAGCTTAAAAGCAACTAGTGAGAATATACTTTGACGCGTGACCAAAGACCAAGTACCAAAGAGTGTAATGTACTGAATATATATACGGGCTAATCAGACGGGTTTTGTAAGGGTGATAGAAGGAGTCCCAACCAATGTGGGGCAGTAGGTGAGCTGATTTACGAAGTACAGTATATATACGGGCTAAACCAGACAGGTTTGTAGATCTCACTGCTTCAGACAGCGTCTTGCTCTGTGTACGCAGGAGTCTTCGTCGACCCCATAGTCAAAGGGTGCCCAAGCTAGCTTGCCCACAATGTCGAAGGTAATTTGCTTCTCTGTCTTTTGGGGAGTTTCAGATGAACAAATTTGAAGGTGTACTGCCACCCATTATGATCATGATAGCATCCATACTGAATATATGTGCTTGTGTTTTCGCTTTTGACTTACCTGCAGAAAATAGTTATAAGAGCTGACCTCATCTGCACGAAGAGCACGAGCGAGATCTTCGCAACTGTCGCCAAGATCAAGGGTATTTCTCTTCCTTCATCTCTATAGCTGTTCTGCAGTTGCAACCCTCTCTCCACCCTTCTTTACAGCATGTGTGCATTGTCCAGGGATCAAGTCCATCGCCACCGACCCGGAGAAGAACACGGTGACGGTGGTCGGCGCCGTAGACCCGGTACGCATCGTGCAGCAGCTCAGGAAGGCGTGCTTCGCCGCCACCATCGTCAGCGTCGAGGACGACAAGCCCCAGGAGAAGAAGACCCCCTGCCAGGAGGCCTGCGAGAAGGCCTGCAAGGAGCGGTGCGAGAAGCTCTGCAAGACCTGCGAGAAGGCTTGCAAGGAGAAGTGCGAGAAGGATTGCAAGGACAAGTGCGACGACTGCGGGAAGACATGCCAAGAGGCGTGCTGCAAGATGTACCGCTGCACGCCGGGCTGCTACTCCAGCCCCTGCGGCCTGCCCACCTGCCACTACTACAGCCACGGCTACGGCTACAGCTACGGCTACGGCGAGCCCGTGGTACCGCTGGGATACGGCTGCTACTACGGGAGGCCATTCTGAGTCCAGTAGCCATGGATTCACTCCAGTCTACAAGATTCCGCTGGAGCGTAGGACGGCAGGAGTATTAGATTTCGCCGTGTGTATTTCAGTATTTTGTTCATGCTCTGCTTCGGCGTTGTTGCCAATTGCTTTTCGTACAGTGATGTTTCACTTTACTCTGTAACATGACGGCTGCAGCATGGTTTACTTAAGATTTGATGCTATAAGCCAGGGATTATTCAGGTGCACCGTGCCTGTTAACTCTTCTAATGACTTTCCTGTGATCCAATATGTCGATGACACCTTACTTGTCATGCCAGCTGATTCTACTCTACTGCAGAATTTAAAGATCATTCTAGACGAACTTGCCATTTCAACAGGGTTCAGTATAAGCCGCTGCTTTCTACTATGAATTGCCAGCTGGGAGTCTTCCCCTTTACCTACCTTGGTTTACTTATGGGGCTGACTAAACCAAGAATTGGCCATCCCCTCCCTCTAGTTATTACTAGAACTGAAGGATGCAAACTTGTTAAGATTTCTTTTACTTCTACTGCTAAACTTTAACTCGTCAATTCCGTGATTTCCTCTTTGGTGTTACCTCGCTTCGGTACATCCGACCTGCAGAGACATCAGACCGTAGCTAGCATCAACAACTTGCAGACTTGCAGTTGCAGGTTGCAGCTGTTCCTTTTCCTTTTGAACCTTCTCTTCGTCGACTGACGATCGGAGCCACGGGCTGCACCATACGTAAAACGGGGCCAGGAGCGGAAACTAGCTAGCCTCGTTAGTCAGTTGGGCCGCACCGAAAGATAGAGCCAGCCCATGTGAGGCCAGCCCAGGCGGGAGCCGGGGAGCAACCAATACGCTGATGGTTTAGTCCCACATCGGCAACCGAGAAGAGTTCTGACCAGTTTATAAGCTCGCCCGTTGCAGCTGGCACTGTCCCTTCGGGGACATCCGATAAAATTGGAACGATACAGAGAAGATTAGCATGGCCCCTGCGCAAGGATGACACGCACAAATCGAGAAATGGTCCAAAATTTTTTGAGATTTTGCACGCCGGTCCCTCCCCTCTCGCAGTCGTGCCCCTGGTCTTTTCTAGATTTTGCGCTGCCGGTCCCGGTGTTCTCGACATTTCAGTGACAGGTCTTTTTCTTTCCTTGCAGAAGCGTGCCTCTGTATTATCTATTCTCGCCCTCGATATTTTCTGAATTTCGTGCTCAGTGTTTCTATCCCACGTATGCCCCTAAACCTTCCAGGTACACCGTCAGTATTAGATTTCTTGGTGCCCCTAAGCAGGCTTGACACCTTGACGCTGGCTCTTGTTCAGTTTTGCTCAGCAGCTACTTGAGCTTTCAAGTTGCATACGCTTAATGTGATTATTAATATGTGCCATTCAGATGCCGTTTAGCAACTAAGTTTCTTTTTTGTCCCGGAAAAGGGTTTTTATTTAAACATCAGGACGAATACAATCAGCTTTCATCGCCATAGCGATCTTCGACGTGAATCCTCGCAAGCCAAGCAGCTGTTCTTCCCTGTACTCTCCATAACTGGGCTTAATCATGGCTCATACCATAAGCCTCCCCAGTAATCTTATTTATTCATATCTCCCTTTCGCTAACCAACTCCCGTATAGAGCTAACCAGCATGCCATGACGCGTCCAGGTCCAGTTCAGAGCTACTGCTAGCCTCATGCAACCAAGTCTGTTCAGTTTTGCTGAGCAGCTACTTGAGCTTTTCAAGTTGCATACGCTTAATGTGGTCATTAATATGTGTCATTCAGATGCCGTTTAGCAATTAAGTTTCTTTTTCGACCGAGAAAAGGGTTTTTATTTTAAACATCAGGGTGAATACAATCAGCTTTCATCGCTATAGCGATCTCCGACGTGAATCCTCGCAGCCAAACAGCTGTTCTTCCCTAACTGGGCTTAATCATGGCTCATACCACAAGCCTCCCAACTAATCTTACTTATTTGTATCTCCTTTCCGCTAACCAACTCACGTACAGAGCTAACCAGCATGGCATGACGCGTCCAGGTCCAGTTCAGAGCTAGTGCTAGCCTCAAGCAACCAACTTTGTTAACAAGTGCAGCAAGATCTATATTTCTTCACAGATACATAGTTTGCCATCCTACCGGCCATGCAAATTACATTCCAAATTCCAACAAACTACAGCTACAAACGAGAACCGGAGATATCTTCACAAAAGGATGTGCTTCCTGCTGTAGGCTTCACTTTCATTTGATGGTCCACACTCATCAAGGACTAGATATTTCCACTGTGCTGAAGCCCCCCTCGGCAATTAATTGCCCTTCAACTTCTCCCCCAGGATTTTGTTCAGTAGAACAGGACTTGCCTTACCCTTAGATGCTTTCATCACCTGGAAACAATTTTAAGAATATGATCAGCTCTCATGACTGCAGGGGGCAAACAAACAATTAGCGAGGGGAACATAGCTCCACGTTCAAGAATCGGCAAACCTGGCCAGCGAAATATCCCTGCAACTTGGTTTTCCCAGCCCGATACTGCTCCAGTTGCTTCGGATTGTCCGCGAGTACTTTATCTACCATGGCACCAATCGCTCCTGGATCTGCTATCTGCCATTTTCAGCAATACAATTTTCCACTGAGATAACCCAAGCAAAAAACTACATGCACTGAAATCTCGTCATCTACAGTAGATGATGAGCACACTGCCGATCACATCAGTAGACCATGAAACAACTATTAACTATCTCATAACAATATAAATCAGAAAGAGCACATCATTTTATTTTGCTTTGCTTCCAGCTTTGACACTACAATAGCTGTTTGGTTGTTCCTCAATGAAAGGAAAATACCAAAGCGCAGGTGACACTGGTGGCAGAGGTGCAGTGATCCTATTTTTTTTGAGACATCAAACGATGTTGGCTCAAAACGGTTTCAGTATGACCATATTACCTGAATCAAATCTTTTTCCTCTATCACAGACTTAACAGTTCCGCCTTTGGCAATGAGCTCAACCAGAATCTGCAAGGGCAGAACCGAAAATGGTATTATACGATTATAACAATACGACTAGTGGCAATACTTTAAAGATTGTAAGTTTATGAAATAACACATCAGGAAGGCAAATTATTTCAGAATAACTGAAGTTCATTCTTGTGCATGCAATCTGAAAATATTTCACTAGTAGGCAGCAGTGGAAAGAGAGAAATTGTTTCCTTTCCTAAAACACTTACTTTTACCATCGCTACCCGATTATGAAAATCATTTTTTGAACTGAAAACCATGCAAATCTTCAGACCAAAATAGTACAATTTTTTTTTTTGTCAAACTCAAGGTTTGGCCATCATAACCAGTGCAACAGCAGCAGCACAGCGCCATCAAATGGAAGATACTGCATATAGCCAAGAAGTGTTGTGCGTACACAACAGGCTTTAACTAAATTACAGGTCCAAAAGGCGTAAAATACACCAAAAAATAGTTAAATGTTACCTCCTTTGCAATCTTCCCGCTGATAGTTCCATTCTTAATGGATGCAATCATTTCAGAAAGCTCCAGAGGTGTTAATTTACTTTCATGGATAGAGAGTTTTTCATCCTTCAGATAAGCCGTCATGTCACCCATGATCCAATTGGCAGCCAGCTTTGCATCAGCGCCATGCTCAAGTGTAGAATCGAAAAAATGAGCAACCTGGGACAATCATACACAGGTCACACTTCAAAATATACTTGGATAACAGCACATCCATGAAGTGTATTGAAAGCAATGTCGAAGATGATTACATTATCATCATTAGCCAGGAAAATAACATCTTGCATGCTGAGACCCATGTTCTCATAACGCCTCCGCTTTGCCTCTGGAAGCTCCGGCAATGAATTACGAATTTCATCAACGTACTCACTAGTGAGAACAACTTCAGCAAGATCAGGCTCAGGAAAATATCTGTAGTCGGCAAGTCCCTCCTTTTTTCGCATTGTAAAAGTTTTCTGAGGATGCAGAGAGTGAAATGAATTTAAAGCTGGTAGAAAAAGGCCAATAGGTGAAAACACAAATTAGACAACAAGATGGGGCAAAACCTGAGAAGATTCATCCCACAGACGGGTTTCTTGTACAATTTGATCAGCCTGGCTTTCTTTGTGAAGATGAATCTGTCGGGATATCTCATAATCTATTGCCCTACTTATTTCATTAAATGAGTTCATATTCTTTATTTCAACCTGTCAGAAATTAGAATTGAAAGAAGCATGTGACACCACATTTCCATCTTACTGTAGCAGTGAGTAGACAAAACTCAGAGAATTTATCTGCTTAATATAATGGTGCCGTTGTAATGCCCATTGTTGCTAAGATTTCATGGTTCAGTCCCAATCGTCTTAACAGCATAATTTTTTTGAAATTCATGATGGGAACTTTTTTAAGACAACATTTTTCTCCTCAAGCACGCGTCTGAACATGTTTTCTATTGCAATGGAAGAAGACCGCCAAAATAGCGAGAAATGTAACACATACAGGGCACAGAAAGAAGCAAAGATATAACGGAAAACATAAAAAATTATCACAAGCAGAATTAACAAGCATAAATGAAGGATTTTTGTTCGAACCTCCATACAAAGAAGCAAACCTCTGGGACATCGTTAGTTCGTAGGTTTTTTAAAATGCAGGAATACAGAAAACATGGGAGTTGGATGTCATGCATGTTGAATCCAACAGGAATTTAAAACACAGGAATGTGCAATCCATGTTGTTTAGTTGTGCCACAGGAGAAACGCAGGGATATTTTAGAAGGATTAGGTTTTGACATCGCGATTACTGAAACAAAAGAAATTTCCATGAGGTTGAAAATTTTCCTTTGGAAGTGCATGCAAACTAGCTCATAGGAACAATTTCTATGCTTTCTAATCCTACAATCCAAACAAGCTCCGCAGAAAGAATTTCCAAGAGAATCCTCCAATGTCAGTTTGAGAAAACTTCATATGAAATCCTTTAACTGAAGAGGCCTTATAAGTTTGAGATATTTCTGCCATTCACTAAAAATGGCTAACCAAATAACTTCCTTATGTATGCTCCCTATTATAGCATGTGATGTCATGTTTGTATGCAATACTGAAAATATCAAAGACAATGTATCATGTTCTTATGGATAAAGGGAATTTATTATGTAAACTTATAAATTTGTAAAACGAATTTAGGCTTTAATGGACTAATGTGTGCCTCTGACATAAGTTTGTGTATTGATGAATTATCATATCATAACACCTCGATGCAAATGTTGTCGACGTCGAACATATTAATATAGAATCAGCTGGGAGTTCCTCAAACAAAAAAACAGCTGGGAAAGTAAAGTCTTGATAATTACCTTGGTACCAAATTCTGATTGTCCAATAGGCCGGACAGATACATTCACATCACAGCGGAGGGAACCTTCCTGCATGTTACCGTTGCCCACTCCCAGGTATCTAACAAGCCTTTGCACCTCAGCACCATACTCAGCAGCCTCTATCCCTGTCCTCATATCTGGCTCTGAGACAATCTCTAGCAAAGGAACACCGGCTCTATTCAGGTCAACCTAGCCAACCAGAATAGCAACCACTGATTAATAACTTAAATTTGTACCTACTAGTGTGATGATCCAGTACATAATCGTAAGATGATCCAGTACATAATTGCATGATGATGAATTAGCTCGGTTTAATTCTCATGTCTACCTGTGATTTTCTGTCAAGATTGGAGATGTAAGTGTACACAAGTACGTGGTTTGCTTTTACATAACCACAAATGTATTGACACCTTCTTGTAGATTGTCATAACCTGTCTTCTTGTATCAGATTTGAGAAGGCATCTTAGGTTTGATGAAAGGTGAATACATAAACATATTGATCTTGCATTAAATGCAGTAAAGCTGCCCTTGTCAGATTCTGAATTTCAGTTGAACAGAAAGCTTCTAGACCAGGGGCGGCATATATATAAGTAAGTACAAGTCCCCATTGTTTAAGAAAAGAAAGGAGGTATCCCCAGCCTCTGCATCAATAGATGCACACAGCCTCATTATATGCCCCATCTATCATCAAATGTATAAGAAACCTAATCCCCTGTACTACTTACGTTTTAAGTTCTAGGCAACATGTTTGGAAGAATTTGTCTCTAAAGTAAATTCAATGACTCACCATCTATAGCATTTATGAATGTATTGGTCTAGAAAATATGATGATGCACTGTGGTGAGTGTCACCTTCCATGATTCCAGAGCCACATATCATGTAGCATATTATAGCAGAATAGGAGAATACAGAAAACATGTACTTAGCTAGGAACAGCAAGGCAAACCTGAGAGTAATTCCCGGATTCAGAGTGAAGCAGCTTGCCAGCATCTTCTTCCATATGAACCCTGGTGACCCCAAAACGCCTGTGCCCACCACCAAACTCCACTGGAAGATCCAAATCAACGTAACCCTTCTCGGCAATGGGGATGTCAAACTGCGAAATCTGGTAGCCCTTGGGCAGGTCTGGGTAGAAGTACTGCTTCCGATCAAACTTGGATGTCATGGAAATCTGGCAGTTGAGAGCGAGGGCTACCTTGACTGCGCATTCAACAACCTTTGCATTCAGAACCGGCAACGTCCCCGGGTGGCCCATACAGGTGGGGCAAACGGTGCTGTTCGGCTGGGAGCCATAGTCGTACGGGCAGGAGCAGAATGCCTTTGTGACGGTCGATAGCTGGACATGGGTCTCGATGCCGATAACCGCTTCGAAACCTTGCATCTTCTGCTCCGCCGCCTCCTTGGCGGCCTGTTGAATCGATGTGGGCGCTGTCTTGGGGCTAGTGGTCTGCACGCCCTCCACCCTAGTTGTGAAGCAGGCTAGTGGAGAAAGTCGAGTGGTACAGAAGAGGCCTGCATTCGCTCTAAATAAGGCCTGTGTTCTGATCCCTCTGAGAAGCGTTAGCGCCATTGTGGCCAGTGCGCCTCTCGTTTACTGCGATTCACAGTCTACTGGGTGAGGCACAACCTGCAAGAGGAAGAGAAGTTAAATCTTGAATAGCCTGGATTTTGAGGGTGACAGAACAAACCTGTAATAGCATTAAAAAAAAAGTAGTACGGTTCTTTTCACTGGGGAGAAGGGCGAGATCCCAGGACTGATTTACAGCATACTTTGATTAGTTTAGGTGGCTACACAAATGATAAATCAGTCCAGTGATATCTTTTTTGCTGCTTACAGAACCAAACCAAACCAGTGATTTCCACCAAAGATGGATCAAGCCATGTTTGTTCTCCAGATGACACGGCAATCAGAATAATCAATCCTGCAGTGAAGTAGTTTCTACCATACTTGATTGGAAGAGAAAACTATGAAGCTAACAAACGAGTAGGCCCGTAGCCAAGGAGCAATTACGAAGTAGGGAGAAAATGCAATGTTACTAGAGGAGAGAAGGGCAGCAGGGGGAGGGAAAGCAGGAGTGGTGGGGACGGGAGCCGTACCTCCACAGCGGCGAGGATGCGCGCCGGCCCGCGACAGGGAGAGAGAGAGAGAGGGGGGCGGGGAGGTCGGGCAGCGGCCCTAATCTTCCAATTTCACCCAGAAAAAAAGCTACTACCTCAGATGTTCATCCATCCATGGAAGATGTTGAAGACAGAAGAAGAAAGGGAGGAAGAAGAAGAAGAAGAAGAAGATAGAAGAACCTGTGGCGGCGCCTGGTACTGGACGGATAAAACTGCACTTGGGCCTTCATGTATTGGGCTGCCGGTTGATCTGTTCTTTTTCTCTTCTTTCTGGCCTAGACTGAAAAGACGATTATGTCCTATCCAGATGATGGGCAGCAACTCAGACTCGAGCTTGACGGTGACGGGCAGTGACGAGTGCGATTGATCTAGGCCTGCAATTGGGCACGGGCTGACCACGGCGCCGCCAGCCCAGCCCGATTAAATCTGTTTAGCGAACACCACTGGACGAAATAAATTGCAATGACGGCGCCCCCGCTACCGCCGCCGTCTGCCACCGCTCTGTATCGGCTATGCTTCCATGGCCATGGTGGCGGGCGCCTTGGCCGGACAAAATCCCCATCAACGCAGCCCCTCTATTCCTCTACTCCCATCTCTGCTGCCATCTCCAGCCCGTGAGATCCATGGGAGTAGCTGGCCTCCCGTGAGGTCTGTCAGGAGATGAGTAATTGATAGCAGCAGCAGCTAGCTAATTGAATCGTAGAATGAAATCAAAGTGGAGCGGAGAGCGTCAACTTCGCTTAAGAAGGAGAGGAATCGAGCGGAGAAGATGGCAGCTCCATGATTGATTTACACACTCATCCATTCAGGATAGGGACGATGGTGAGCTGAGGCACGGGGCGGAGGCGTGGGTCAGCGGAGCGTCCGCACTCCGGGCCGTCGTTGGTGTTGCCGCTGCCGTCGGCGGAGCTTGCGGCGACGGGAGCGCGCGGGGATGCTGGGAAGCAAAGTTTATTTAGCGGGTATAGGTGGGGCTGGCGGGGGCCGCTGAATTTGTACGTACCAATTAAAAGGACAGAAGCGGACGTCCCGCTCAAGCCAAGCACACAGAGGTGAGCATGTGGTGGGCACCCACGGGCATGCCCACTTACAGCCAGAGATTGATCAGACCACGTCGCTGATGAGCTGACGGCCAGGCTCTACCCCTCTTCGCCGCCGCCAGGAACCATCCCCTGCCGCCGCCAGCCGCCACCCCTCCCGTCCCGCCTGGTCAACCGAGGGTTTGGGGCGGGGTCATGGAGCGCGGACGCCGTCGGTGGAGAAGAAGGCGCCGGGAAGAAGGAGAGGAGGGCGGGGACGACTCACCTCTGCCGCCGCCGGGCGGCCTGCTCCAGGTCGCGGGGATGCGGCTTTCCTCCGTCGCTCGCGGGACAGAGCGCTCCGTATTGGCTGGGCGCTCGGAATTTGCCTCCAATTCTATCCCCATCCCCAGATTCAACGCGCACCCAAGCAGCGGAAATGGAGGCCGAGTTCCAGATTTTCCAATTCCTCACCCAATTCTATGCATCCAAATTCCAAATACAGTGTAAAGAATATGTATTTTGGCCAACTTTTTTTTAACAACGCACAACACGGTCGGCGGTGCTGACTCACCCTAGTTCACCACAATTGTCGCAAAGCAAATATGGTTGCTCATGAATTAGGTAGGTAGTCTAGCACAGGATATATAAGACCAACAAGTCTGGTAATCTGGTTAGACAAACCCCTACTTAGATCCTACCTCTTCTGGTTAAGGTTAACCATGTACCGTTTGTGTTGAATGAGTAAATAAAGAGATATGATTCCGTCAAAGAAAAAGCTCACCCTCGGTGTTGTGCTGCCAACCCGGGGGAATTGCACGTTATTTCAGCTCCAGAGCTAAGTTCATTCTTCTTCCCCTTTTTTTATTGTATAAAAAAAGAGGAGCAACACAAGGGTTAGTGTCACTTCGTAAACCTCAGGTCTCAAACCATCATCATCATTCTGTTTTCATCCAAATCCCGCTTCCAGCCATCGAGAAAAACAAAACTAGAAGCCATTATTAGCACAACAAATTCTCTCTCCATTTCCAACCTCGGTACATGTTCGCATGAAAGCTTTCTCATGTACAATAATATGCTTTATATATTGCCTAATAACGGTTAGGGGTGTCCTACCAAAGGATCACCAAGTTTATTGCAATCGTCAAGTCTCCCAAGATTAATCTGATATTCCATTTATCAGCTTCTGTTTAAAACCACAGCTCAAGCCAACAAATTGGTTCATTATGATAAAACAACAACTATGTTTCCCAAATAAATAGCTTGCGGTGACGCCAACTAAGAGGCAAACACATTCAGCAGAAAGAACAAGACCTCCAAAACAAACCAGTTACGCTTTCTCAGATTTAAAAGACAGAGATCATCAGGTGAAGTTAAGCGTGACTTTGGTCTGCTCATGCACTTTAGTACAAAAACAGAAAATGAATGTTCTAACCTAACAGGCAGACCCTGCTCCGCAGCACCAGCGGCATGTTGATGAATCCAGTACAAGAAAAAAAAATAGACCATCCTACTATCAGGCTATCACTTATCTTGTGTTGGCTGGAAATGGAAAAAGTTATCACCAAAAGCATCTTACAGTTGACTAGGGCAGCCATTTCTCAGAATATGGAACATGTGTGTGTAAACACGTGATTTTAATACAGTGTTCCCTCAGAACTACATACAAAAATACCTTATTGCTAAAGGACCATCTCGTGCAAACAGATGCTCCAAAATAGCATTACACAGCTTGCGGCCTAAATTGGTGGTATCCATCACATGTTCTCTAACTGCAAGTATGTTCTGATTGGCCCAGTCCATGGTACAATTCAGTGATTTACTGGTCCAGCTATAACTTCACATACTTGTCAACATAGCCCTGAAGAAAAGAAATAAATCGATTCATAGGTATCCAAACTTCAACCAACTAGTAGATTAGCTACAGAGAATTTATGCTGAACATCAGAACCTGAGTAAAGAGCTTATGTTAAACAATACTATGTCTAAGTAAAGTTCAGAACGTATGTGCACCCTTCCAGAGTATTCTTCAAATTTGTTTACCTTATTCGAGAAAAATAGTAAAGGAGTTCCCTGCTGAAATATAGTAATATATTTACAAGAAATTCAGGCTCCACAGCCACAGGAAACCTAAAGAATCTGCAAACTAAAGTAACCAAAACCTAAAACTGGAACCTGCAACCAAAATAAAAATAAAACTAGAAGAGCAAACAGTATGGAATGCCTTTGATCATCCTAAATCAACTCAACATCTCACCAATGACACGAAGAATTGACAAACTGTTAAAAAGCTCTAGCCTTCCAACCATTCCGTCTTGTCCAAATATTCCAACAACCCAATGCGGGCTGTGATTTAGATAATTCAAGCTACTTCCAAACTTGAGGAAATAAATCCCAGCCTCCCAGAATAACATGATATGGTGCAAAGATTTCATGACACTCCAGTTACAAAGTCAGAGTTTAAGAATTGAATAGCATGAAGTTGACAAGAACACACGATATGTTTCACGCTATCAATGGCATGGCATACTTTCCACGATAGTATTGAGATATTGAACAGATCATGTGACTTACCATAGACTACAACATGGTGAATGAACTTATTGCAAACTGTAAGCAAATGGCTAGAAAGAGTATTGGCAGATTCTGTAAACATACCATTACTAGTTCTGCCCATTTGCTTACAGTTACCATTACTAGTATTGGCAGATTTTGTAAACATATAATATGACTTACCACAGGCTACAACATAGTGAATAAACTTATGGGAAACTGTAAGCAAATGGGCAGAAAGAGTATTGGCAGATTCTGTAAACATACCATTACTAGTTTAGTCACTTTCCTTTGAGAAGACTGGACATACTGTCTAATCTTTGCTGGTGTTTTTGGTATATGATTGCCAGGGACTGCACTAGAAACTTTATCAACTGTTTTCTTGACAATCATTTTATAAGCCTCTCTGCTCATGTTTCCCTGCCTCCATGATGGCTTAAGGACTTCCTTAACAAAATCTGCAATAGCAACCTTAAAAAGCTTCATTGATCTGGAATCTTTACCCTTCTTGCTTACATCCAACGACTGGTCATTGTCCATATCACCAGGGACATCTGAGCTCCAGTCTTTAGCACCTAACGGCTCAGGACTTACATTCTCCACCACACCTGTTTCAGTATCTGCTGCTACCTCTCCAACTTCTCCAACTTCTGATTCGGCAACAAGCCCGAGTCCGTGCATATTTTTACTCTCAACTTCTATGTTAACAAGTTTCGATGCATTGCGACTACCAGTGGCACTCAGATTTGCCTCCTGACCAAGATCCATCTTGTTGATTGAATTGCTTGAGGGTTCAATACTATCGAGCAGTGGATCATAGGGACCCCTAGAGGCAAAACCAGGATAAGATTGCTTCTGACGACTAGGCATAACTTCTGCAGAACTTCCATTGAAACGAATTCCAGATCCAGGAACAGATTGACCGAAAGGACTAAGTGTATTGATGTGCTCTAATGATTTTCCTGAAGCAGACACAACTGCATTTGGGCTTAGAACAGGACCAATATCTAGAGTTGGGTCTGTTTCAAAGGTAGATGCAAATGGGTTGTAATGTGGCTTGATAGATGATTTAGGCAGAACAGCATCAGATACAGGACCTAGGTCACTACTTCCTGGCAGATTTGATGGATATATCTGGAATGGGTAAACTATGTTAGCGCCCGAAGCCAAACTGCCAGGAGGCTGTTGCTGGCCATATGAAGACTGGTGACTTGAATAAGGCAGACCTACACCACCAGAAAACTCCGGCCGTCCATCTGGAAGAGGAACTGGGGCACTGTCAACAGGAAAAGGCCTCTTAAACTCATCAGGGTGAAAGGCAGCAGGTTGCTGTTGAGAAGGAACAACTGGCTGGAGGGTATGAGGATGGAAATCCAATGGCCTAGGATGAGAAAGATCTTGTGCGGGATAGCTTCTTATCTGGTTCTGCATGAAATCATTAGCCGGTGCCATAGCATTTGGCTGAAACTGCATCTGGGGTAATTCTGAACTTGCAAGTAATGGTTGTCCTGGTAGCAAACTCTCTTGGTGTGGTGATTTGCTCTGCTGCAGATGAGCCCGCTTAGCAAGTGGCGACCTGCCTTGCCTTCCAAGTGATGAACTGAAATGAAGAAGAAAACACATTCTTAGGCATCCAGAAGGGGTATTAATACAAACTAGATGACATTAAGTTTTTTTAAGTACTTGCAATTTATGGTGATACACGGATGCATGTTTTAGGGAATGACACAAGGTCCAGTACCTTGGGGATGGACTGTGCTTGTTTTCTCCAGAAGGGCTCCTCCTAGCCTGAGGTGAGTGACTGCGGATTCGTTTAGGCTGGATCCTCCCCTGCCTTTCACTCTGTTGCACTCCAACAGACTCACTGCCACTTAAGCTGTCTTTGACGGGATACCCAAGCTCATCTGAACTGTGTGTTGGGTTTCTCTCATCCTTGAGTTGGTTATTTTGCGCTGCATTCATATTTTCATCTGCATTAGTAACCTGGTGATGACCAATTTCAGTATTTCTATCACTTGGCTGACTCGGCTCATTATCTTCAGGCAATGGCACAGGGTTGCTGGAAGCACCAGTGTGCTCCTCATCCTCACTATCATCCGAGGCGTAGCCTTGTTGTATTAACTGCAATTGGCTCCCAGCTTCCACAGTCACATTTCCAGTTTTAGACTTGTCTGTGGTACCACTACCAGGTGGCAAATCACTGCCAAGGGTGGACATGTCATTAACAGCCTTTGGCACGTTAACAGCATTAATATCTCCAGAACATTTGGCAGCAGCGACAGGGGAAGAATTGGCTACGGTCAGATGTACCCTTGATGGTGAATCCTCATCCCCTGAAATTTAACTTGATAGAGTAAATAAATGTAGAGAAATAAACTCGATCAAGAATGAAGCTGAATGTAGGTACAAAACAATTTGAGAAGTCTGACTTATGGTACATTTGCTACAGAGGATATATACATCTTTATAGTTTGCGGTCACTGCCATGCAGATGGACAATACTGATGATCACACAATTCTACCACAGAAAAAGACAAGACCTTACTGAATCTGTATCGGGTAAAATGGACAGGATATTCAATAAACGCACAGGGTAGAAATTAAGAGGTTGCACCATAGGATGCATCAAAGCTTAACACTGATAAAAAAATGTGGCAGGAGAAACGAATGCGGGATTTTTAGATTTCTAAAACACTGTGCCGCAGAAGGTGGGGAGGATCCACTCACCATCCATATCCATATCCGAGTCATCAGACACAATTAGCTCAGTTGAAGCTTCCTCATTTTTGCCTCCAGGGCCACCATCCGGGCCGCCTTCTGGCCCGGCAGGTGACTGTGCAGTTGTAGGAGCAACTGGCGGGGAGGGGGGCCTAAGAGGGGGCGAAGATGGTGGTGGTGGCGGCGGGGGCAGCGGAGGGGGAGGTGGCAGGTCTTCTGGAGCAATGCTTGGTGGCCGCGGCGGCGGTGGAGGGAGAGACCCTGGCATGGGATACTGCGGAGGGGGCTGCTGCTGGTACATCGCTTGCGGCGGCGGCAGCGGCCCTGGCATCGGCATATGCCCGAAACCCCTCTGCTGCTGTGGTGGCATTGGCATGTGGTTCATCTGGCCGAGGTGGGCGTAGGGGTAGGCCTGATTCTGATACGGCTGGTACTGCCCGGGCGGCGGGCGCATTGCTGGGGGCTGCTGCTGGTACTGCCCCAGCGGCGGCGGCGGTGGTAGCGGTTGGTGCTGGAAGCCACCCGTCGGTCCAGCTTGCGGTTCTTGGGGCGGGGGCGGGGGCGGGGGCAGTGGTTGCTGCGACAGCGGCGGCGGTGGTGGCAGCGGTGCGGCATGGCGGAAGTGCGGGTTAAAGCCCCCTCCTTGCCCGTACATCCCGGGCTGGGAGTCCAAACCCTCTCTCAAATCTCCTGCAAAATAGTGGTAGAACATGAGAAGGAAATAAATCGAACACCTAACCAAGTAGAAGGATCCCCATTCCAGAACCGCAAACCCTATTAACGAAATCGTGCAAGGATCGAAACCAAGAACCGGGTGTGGATGTGTGCGCCAAGGGGAGGGGGTACTCGAAATTACCTCGCGCGAGTTGGGTTCGAATTGGGATCGAAGCGAAATCTCCGGAAGTTCGTCGAGGATGCGGGGCGGCCGGAGCTCGCCGCCTTGAGAGTCCGGACGAACGGGGGGAGACGGGCGCGGGCCCGGCGGCGCGCGGCGGGCGGGGTTGGGATGCGACCGGCGAGGTTGGGGAGTGGGACGGGTGGATTGGGAGAAGGAACCAGCTCAGCTCAGCTCACACGGGGCTTGGCTTGGGTTGGGTCGGGTCGGATCGGCTTCGCCATCGGTCGGGTGCCCACGTGTGTGGTATTTTTTTTTTAACAGGAAAGGTCGACCAAGAGCTGCATTAAGTTAACACGGTTACGGATTAAATTACAGAAAGGGCCTCTAGGAAACAAGGAATTAAAAACCAGCCCTTTAACTTTGTATACAGGATCCTAGCAAAAATTCTGAAAACGCGATCAGGTCCCTGGTCTTCGCCGGAGGAAGGACTCAGCCATCGACTGCTTTCCACGCCGCCGGGGAACAGGCCACTTGGGGCGCAGTCAGCATGGGCTGTCAACGACGAGCCGGAGAGAAGCCTCCCTGTGGAGGTTGATATCCTGGAGAAGGGTCGCCCTTCAGCCATCATATGCAGGGGCAGGGCGGTGACGCCGGCAGAGATCCCCTGGTGAAGAACTTCCCAGGAAGAACGCCTCTTCAACAGCGACGTTGATGAAGCAGTAGCAGCTCCAATGCACTTGTGACACCGCAACCAGTGCGGAGAAGTGATACGTCTCCGACGTATCGATAATTTCTTATGTTCTATGCCATATTATTGATGATACCTACATGTTTTATGCACACTTTATGTCATATTCGTGCATTTTCTGGAACTAACCTATTAACAAGATGCCGAAGTGCCGGCTCACGTTTTCTGTCGTTTTTGGTTTCGAAATCCTAGTAACGAAATATTCTCGGAATTGGACGAAACGAAGACCCGGGTTCCTATTTTCACCGGAAGCATCCGGAACACCCGGAAGGACCGGAGGGGGCACCGGGCCCCCGCACCACAGGCCGGCGCGGCCCAGGCCCCGGCCGCGCCGCCATATGGTGTGGCCACCCCTTCGACCCTCTCCGCGCCGCCTCTTCGCCTATATAAAGCCTCCGTCGCGAAACCCCGAGGCGAAAAACCACGATACGGAAAACCTTCCGGAGCCGCCGCCATCGCGAAGCCAAGATCCGGGGACGGAGTCTCCGTTCCGGCACCTGCCGGAGCGGGAAGTGCCCCGGAAGGCTTCTCCATCGACACCGCCGCCATCTCCACCGCCATCTTCATCACCGCTGCTCGCTCCCATGAGGAGGAGTAATTCTCCATCGAGGCTCGGGGCTGTACCGGTAGCTATGTGGTTCATCTCTCTCCTATGTGCTTCAATACAATAATCTCATGAGCTGCCTTACATGATTGAGATTCATATGATGATGCTTGTAATCTAGATGTCACTATGCTAGTCAAGTGAGTTTTACTTATGTGATCTCCGGAGACTCCTTGTCCCACGTGTGTAAAGGTGACAGTGTGTGCACCGTGTGGGTCTCTTAGTGACATAGGCATCCCAAATGGGCCTGCCGGAGATAGTACCCGGGGTTTAATGAAGGCCCACTACCCGAAGAATAAGAAGATTCGGGATTCCAAGATATATTAAGGAAAGTAGAGTTGTAATAGGAAGTGTTGTTTGTAATCTGGCGGGATGAGTTAGAAACCGTCCCGGACTCTGTAACTTGTACAAACGAAACCCTCGGCTCCGCCTCTTATATAAAGGGGGAGTCGAGGGACGAAGAGATCATCGAATCATTGCTCACAAACCCTAGTTTTCATAATCGTCGAGTACTTTTCGGCTGAAACCTTCGAGATCTACTTGCCCTCTACTCCTAACTAAACCCTAGCCTATAACCCGTAGGCATTGACAAGTTAATCCCTTGTCAATTGGCGCCGTCTGTGGGAATTAGAGGCGTAAGGATCTGATCTCGATGGCACGTTCAAGATCTTCGACATCGTCAACCGAAAGCAACACAATGGATCGAGGTAACAGATCGCTGCTGGTCTTGTCGATTTTATTCCTCACCCACCCTCCCGTTTGGATGCATATGCGTATCTGGCGGAGCCCATGGAGATGACGTTCGGAAGGTTTCACTTTCGCGTCGAGAAGGAAGGATCGTATCGTGTCGAAATTCCGATTTCGTCGGGATCGTCGGCGGTCGATTCCGATTTTTCAAGCTATACATCGTCAACCGAGTCGGAGAAGAAGAAACCTCGGAAACACGTTACGTCAGCACCGAGCAAGAGAGAAACTCGCTAAGATCTTCGGCGACATATCGTTCGAGTCATCTCGCGGACTCATATATAAGCGATGACTCAAGCGATGTCGACAGCTACTGACTTCATCGACAAATCTATCACAATGGGCAAGGTCTTCATCAATCTCAACAATGATGTCACCAAACCCAACATAGATCCGAGTACAAAATATCATCGATTTATGCTATCGAAAATCAAGAGGAAACATCGAGGCTTTCGACGATTTGGGTAATCCCTATGTCGATCCCTCGGATCTAAGGAGAGGTATGGGCACTAAATATGTCGGGCCCACACCACGTGTCGAGTTCAACTTCCACAAGCAGCCCGGGATAGAGCTGCAAAAGCTTTAGATGGTTCGGAGCCAATGACGACAACGGCTACGGCTCAAGAACCGCAAGCTTATCAATATAGGCTCGCACGAGCTGCCGAGAGAAATAGAAAAACAGACAATCGAGTTGAACGAGAGAAAGGAGGCGACCTTCGCATCCGACGAGAGAAGGGCAGATCTAAGTCGACAATCTAGGGTTTCGGGTGATAGCCATAGGGAGGCTCTGAACGAGAGGAAGATCAAGGTTACAACACATACCCGAAGCGTAAAGAGAGCACTTAGTTCAAAACCTCGACATGTCCTTTATGTCGATAGATACAAGAGGAAACATTATCCCTAAAACACCGTAAGCTGGGTACATGGCGACACAAGCTTATATCCTCGCATCTAGGCCACCCCCGGGTGATCCAAGGGAAACATTATACAATATGGCGTTAGCGGGGGTTGGAGCTATGGGGACAGCGTTTGTATCAACGCCTCCCGAAGGAGCGGCAAGGCAAAATAGTCCACGACCTGCAGCAGCAACGGCGGCAGTTCCCGAAGGACCAAGTGGAGCAAGAGACACAGGAGCACAAGCAAGGGTCGATAGAGCGAGGCAAAGCAGAAGAGATCATCGGCAATCCCCGGAGCTTGACGACGAGGATATGTGTGGCCTACCATGCTTCACGAGGAGGGTCCGAAAAACTCGAGTCCCCTCAGGATTCAAGCTACCCGATCATTTCAAAAAATTCGACGGTCTGCAAGATCCAGAAGATTGGCTAGTTGATTACCTCGAGACGGTGAAGTTAACTGGAGGAACTAGGGCAACAGCCATGCAAAGTATTCAGGTGCACTTAAGTGGAGCCGCACGATCTTGGATCAAAAAACTTCCGCAGAGATCTATCGATAGCTGGGAAAGTTTCGAGGATGTATTCGTCAAGAACTTCAGGTCCACGTGCAAAAAACCTGCGTCGTTAGAAGAGCTGAGAGCATGTCGACAAAAGCCAGATGAGTCAATGAGAAAATACATCCAAAGGTGGAATATCATAAAAAACTCGGCAGAAAATATATCTGACGAGAGAGCAATAGATGCGTTTGTCGCAGGAATTAGGCGTCGAGATTTTGTCGAGGACTTGGGAAGGACCAATCCAAAGACAGTATCCGCGTTAATGGAGATAGCAAATAGATGGGCAGATGGAGAGGATGCTGTCCACAACAAACGGCACAGGTCACCAGAGGAGGACCGTGGTCGAAATTACCAATCGAGGCGACGATTTCCCCGGCAGTACCCGAATTATGACGCCCTGGGCAGATTTCAGCAGAGCTTTCGGGCAAACACAGGGGGAAACAATGAGAGACGATTATCGGAGAAGCAGCGAGCAGCCGAGGCGAAAACAGGGACGACTCACGCAACAGGTAAAATAGCGGGCCTAGGTTCCCAAGGCCTTTCGTGTCACCCGAAGAAATGATGAACGGACCGTGCCGGATGCATTTTTTCATCGACGAGCAACGGAAAAAGACAGTCGTGGCACCTGCGGAAAGACTGTCGAAATTTTCAAGCAATGTTCAGATATGCAGAGAACGCTCATGCTCGAGCAGCACAGAGAAATCCTCGGGAGCCCAGAAGCGAGGTTCACCTACCACCACCTCCCGCGATTACGGACGACAACCGGCACCAGCTCAGAATAGCGGCAGCACCTCCACCACCACCTTATGTCGATCCTAACTCAAACGGAGCGGTGTCGATGATTCAGAAGGGAAGGCCGTCCAACGTAACTCAAAAAGTGATCTCGAGACAGTGTTCATGGCGGAGAAAATGCCTCCACCAACGAGTTGAGTACCTCAATTGGTCGTGGCAAGACATCGGCTTCACCATAGCGGATCATCCGCAGCAAGTTCCTCGACCAGGGCGGTCGAGCACTTATTCGCCAGCGAGTCATTGCGGGATTTGATGTTTCTCGAGTATTCATAGATGGTGGCAGCAGCTTAAACCTTATGTACGCAGATACATTGAGAAAGATGAACATATCCTTAGCAAACTCGAAGCCAACGGACACAAGGTTCCACGGCATCACACCGGAGAAACCAAGTTATCCATTGGGGAAGATAAATCTCGACGTTCGGTTTGGAACTCGAGAGAATTACAGAATCGAGAAGCCGGAATTTGAAGTCGTGGATTTTCCGTCACAATACCACGCTTTGTTGGGACGACCAGCATACGCTAGGTTTATGGCAGTACCACACTATACATATCCGTTGTGGAGATTGCCTGGACCAAAGGGACCAATCACAGTTAAAGGAAGCTTCGCCTTAGCCGACAAGTGCGACAAGGATTTTCATCGGTTATCAGAAACTTTCGGGATGCAAGCTGAGTATTTGGCGTCCAAAAGTATGACCGATTACGACGTATTGCCAGACGTTGGAAGGCCAAATAAAGAATCAACTTTCAATACCGAGAAAAATTCAAAGGAGGTGCAGATTCACCCGACAGACCCGAAAAGACGACATCTATCGCAAACAACATGGATATCGCATAGGAAAGCGCGCTCGTCGAGTTCCTCCGTGAGAACTGGAAAATCTTCGCATGGTGTCCAGATGACATGCCAGGAGTACCCAGGGAACTTGCCGAGCACCACCTAAATCTGGATCCATTAGCGAGACCAATCAAACAACCTTTGCGGCGTTTTCGAACCAAACCGCAAAGCTATGCCGTCGTAAATCAATCGACTACAAGAAGCTGGTTTTATCAAAGAGATATTCACAGAAGCCACATGGGTAGCAAATCCTGTGATGGTGCCAAAGAAAAACACTAAGGTCCTTCGCATGTGCGTCGACTTTACGTGTCTAAATAAACATTGTCCAAAGGATCACTTTCCCTCCCAAGGATCGATCAAATTATCGACTCCACGGCTGGATGCGAACGTCTTTCCTTCCTGGACGCGTATTCTGGTTATAACCAGATCAGATTGAAAGAAGAAGATGAAGTAAAGACCGCGTTTATTACACCTTACGGCGTGTTTTGCTACAGAACAATGCCCTTTGGTCTAAAAAATGCGGGAGCAACACTTTTGTCGAAATTTTCTCGAGTAGTCGCCTTTTCAGCCTCGGAAGCAGCAATTTCCTTGGCAGCCACGGCCTCGCGAGCTTGTTGAAGTGCAACTTTTTCGGCTTCAGATGACTTACGAGACTGCTCCATCATCACAAGTGTTTGTTTCTTCGCATACTGAAGTTGATGCCGAAGTTCATCCAATTCTTGCGGCAAAGAATCTTCGACAGGTGTAGTACCAGCAAGAGCTCTCTTTGAGTGAGAAGAAGGCGAAATATTGGAAGGACCAGGAGCTGGCGTATAATTGTCAAAAATTAACTGGAAAAAAGAAATATTTCGACATCAATCACCGAGTAAAGATAGATTTCCATTCATTCCCATAATATATACATGTCTATTACAAAAGAAGGACCTTCTAGAGACCTACTCGAAGCGCTTATCGCCAAGAACACTACGGCGACAAAGCCAAAAGAACGAGGTACGCTAAAAAGAAAAAGCAAAGAGGCATTCAACTAGACCTCCGGCCTTGATGAGCTAGGAGTCGAAGACGGCGTGATCCCGAGATAGGCCAGGATTTTCTTCGTGTTGGGCTTAGCTGCCTTGATCAGCGACCTCCACCTTGATTGTTCTATCTGCTCCGTGTCGCCAACTTTCGCCCAGTCGATAGTTTGCTGGCTATTGGCTACCAAGGCAACAGTGTTCTCAACGGCGACCTTCATATTCTCATGACGCACCTTCAGCCCAAGATCTTCTGGTGGATCAAAGCACTTGGCCAAGTTAAGGAAAGTTGCGGGTTCCTCCTTCTTCGGGAAGAAATAAGGAAAGAGCCGCGACAGCCCTGCTTTGGCATGATCAATGCCTTCGCGTGCCTCTGACCCATGAAACTCGAGGAAGGAAAGGGCGTCAAGAAGGGCATCATTGTCGGGATCTTCAAGTTCAAACTCTTGAGATGTTCTATCTGTCAAGAAAGAAACTTATTGAGCAACAAGTGAATGCAGAGAAGAAAATACAAAAGATATGAAGTGGTTCAGATACTTACTGAGGAAGCGGCGACTTTGCGTCCTTATACGCTTAAGGATCGCTTCCTCGCGAGCAGCTTGTGCAGCTATGTGCTCGCTCAGCCGAATTCTCGGCAGCGTGAAGTCTCTTTCTAAGATCTTCGACACCAGCAGCCTTCGGCCTTGGCCTTGTCAGCCTCTCGCTCTAGCTTGAACAGCGTCCAATTCGGCCTTCTTACGAGCCTCTTCACTTTGCTCTAATTTTTGAGCTAGTGCTTTGGAACGCTCGTTGATAGCCGCCAATTTCTCTCGCCAAGAAAGATAGAACTTTGTTAAAATATCGACAACAAAGGAGTAACAGAGTAATGGTACAAAAGAAAGCGGCAAGGCATCACCTTCAGTTTGGTGAGCATATTCACGATACCCAATGAATTGAGCACCGATGCGAATAAGCTCTTTGATCATGGGCTGTTAAGGAAAGAAAAGGACAAAGCAAGAAAAATTTCGGTATGAGGAAAATATAATGGCATTTAGAAGCAAACAGAGGAAGTACAGACAGTGACAAGAGTATGGAGAACTTACATCATCCAAGAGAGGGTTCGAAGAGCTACTCAATTGGAGACTCGGCTCTGGAATTGCTTCAGTCCTTGCCCTTTTCGGCGAAGGGACAAGGGGGCTCGAAGGAGGAGTAGATGTGCCGACATTTTGTTGAGGAGGCGACGATTCTTCTCCTTCAACTGGCTTTTCCGAAATAACTAAAGTATGTGACGTACTCGTTCGAGCAGCCACATCCAAAGTTGGTGTTTCTTCATCATCATCACTGTGAAAAACAAAAAGGTGGCAGCATAAAAAGCAAGGCAAATAAAATTCTTCGAATAGAAAAATAAAAAGAAACAAGGAACTTACGAGCTGATGAGACTCTCGATATATGGATCATAAGCTGCCTTTCGCGGTGAAGGGGCAGTTTCTTCGGGTTTGGAGGTCCCGGAATCTTCGACTTTGCTCCTTTTCCTTTTGTTCTTTGGAGAAACAGCAGGAGGAGGAGATTGTGCTGATGTAGTACCTTCGTAGGCAGCATCCTTTTCAATAGATCCCGCAGATTTTCGGGAATCATGGGTTCATTCACAAAAGAGGGGGCTTCCGGTTGTCATCGGCGACAACAGCCCTTTCCTCGACATCTCCACCCTCGAGAAGAGGAGGAAGAGAATCCATAGTAGGATGGTTCTGCAAGAAAATAACGACAAAAGAAAAATTAGAGAGATATCAATACAATGAGATGCAGGAAAAATTCGGAACAAGATAAAAACTCGAGAAGACAAAATACCTTGGGGAGAGGATTGGTGGAGCTGTATGGTTCCACGCGGCAAGAGGAAGGAATAGGATCCCTCTTGCTCAGCCGAGGAAATTCTTCGAATAAGCTTTTCCAAGTCCTTCACGTAAAGATCATTGGAGAGCCTATTGGCGTCATTGTCACCAGCATATGTCCAAAGGGGATTTTTGCGAGCCTGAAGAGGCTGCACTCTAATCCTAAGAAAGTAGGCAGTGATTTGGACACCAGACAGCTCTTTGCCTCGAGTATTTTGAAGAGAATGAATACGAGACATAAGTGCTTCTGTCGCCTTTTTCTCTTCTTCGGAAGCTTCAGCATCCCAGGAACGGCGGCGTTGAATTTTGGCTTTTCCGTCAAAAGGGACTATGTTGTGCTCGACAGAGTTGGCACTTTCTTCGTGTATGTAGAGCCACCTTTTGCGCCATCCTTGGACAGTAATCAGGAAATTTGACGTCGAAGTAATCAACGTCGGCTCGGACACGTATAACAACTCCACCTATGTTATAGGTGGCGTTGTGAGCGCCATTGCGGCGAAGGCAGAAAATGCGTTTCCAAAGAACCCAATTAGGAGGAATTCCAAGGAAGCATTCGCACAGTGTGATGAAAATAGAAATATGAAGGATGGAATTGGGGGTCACCGGTGCAACTGAATCCCATAGACAAAGAGAAGGCCGCGGAGGAAATCGTGAATTGGGGTAGAAAGGCCGCGGATGAGATGATCAACGAAACTAACCCGGTACTCCATTGGAGGGTTGGGGTAGCTTTCTTCGCTGGGAAAGCGGATGGCGTCTTCTTTCTTCATCAAGCCAAGCCTCTTCAAGCATGTTGACATCCTGGTTGGAGATTTTAGATCTCTCCCACTCAAGATCTTCAGCAGCCATGTTGGATTCTGGAGTACTATGGCGAGTGAGTCGCGTGCGCGGTGGCATCAACGGCACCGGAAAAGCAATGCTTGTGCGTGCGGAAGATCAAACAGAGTTGGGCGCAAGGGAAGTTTTTGCGGAGGGGAACAATACAGTGCGCAAGCGAAGGAGTAGACAGAGGTTGAAGAAAGGTTTATATAGGATTCGGGCGAAGCAGTGCACCGTTGGATAAAGAAATCGTGTGGTGAAAAAAGGATCTTGTAGATACAAGGGTAAAAGGGTATTTTTACTGAGATGGAATGGAACAAGCGTACCGTACGTGCGCCAGGAAAGCGGAGGACGTGTGTCCCCCACTTGCACGACGTGTCAACAAGGTGGAAATAATGGACCCACAAGGCAGCAAAATCCCGACTATTAATAGAGATGAAGTGAATTTGACAAAGGAAAGTATGCCGACAAGAAAAATAAAAGAAGAATGGCGACAGGAGAAGTTATTTGAATACTTGGGAGCCTTTGGTCAAATACAAGTTTTTGCCCAAATGCTCGGGGCTACTTCGATAAAAGTAAAATTTCGACTATGGCAATATAGAAATTACGGGAGCCTACAACCAAGCACAAGTTCTTGGCCGTAGCCTCGGGGCTACTCCCATCGGGAGCACTGTTCGCGCACCCGAGAGATAAAAAAAAAAGAGAATATTGGGAAATACTGACAATATAGCGACAAGGTGGATTAAAATGTTGAGCCTACAACCAAGCACAAGTTCTTGGCCGTAGCCTCGGGGCTACTCCCATCGGGAACGCCGTTCGCGTGCCCGATGAAATTAAAAAAGGAAAAGGAAGAAAGATAGAAAAGCAAGAGAGTATATTTCGAGTTATAATTAACTCTACATATACTCCCATCGGGAGATTAATATAAGTCATATTTGACTCGATAAAATGTGCCATTCCAACAGCCTGAAAAGCACTCGACAATATATTCTCGTAACGCCAAAGTTGCGATCAATTTCTCGAATGCCGCAAATTTGCGAAGGTAAGACCCCGCATCCGTTCGTTGGGCGTGGCATCGCCTAAGACTGCGCTCTGCTACTTTTATCCGTATCAACAGATACGAAGAAAAATCCTAACGGACGCGTTAGGTACTCGATAAATTTGACCGGGACTCGACTGAATGGTAAGACCTTAAGCGGCACCTCGTCGGAGTTTACACCAAGATCCCGAGATCATGTCCAGGGACGTGATCTTGAAGTAGGTTTTTGCGGATTGCCACTAGAGCAGCTTAACTAGTACCCGATCCGTCGATGAACTAGCCCCAACTACCAGCATCCCCGTACAATATAGAAATTTATATGAAGAAATATAGAAAAGTTTAAATTGTCAAATAAAAATAAACAATGGAGATTTTCCCCGACTCTACGATTCAAGCAAAATCTCGGGGCTACTGACATAGGCATCCCAAATGGGCCTGCCGGAGATAGTACCCGGGGTTTAATGAAGGCCCACTACCCGAAGAATAAGAAGATTCGGGATTCCAAGATATATTAAAGAAAGTAGAGTTGTAATAGGAAGTGTTGTTTGTAATCTGACGGGATGAGTTAGAAACCGTCCCGGACTCTGTAACTTGTACAAAACGAAACCCTCGGCTCCGCCTCTATATAAAGGGGGAGTCGAGGGACGAAGAGATCATCGAATCATTGCTCACAAACCCTAGTTTTCATAATCGTCGAGTACTTTTCGGCTGAAACCTTCGAGATCTACTTGCCCTCTACTTCTAACTAAACCCTAGCCTATAACCCGTAGGCATTGACAAGTTAATCCCTTGTCACTTAGGCTATATTTCACAGAATACTTACTCACTGTTATGAATGGCGTAGTGAAGTGCTTATTTATATCTCTTTATGATTGCAATGTGTTTTGTATCACAATTTATCTATGTGCTACTCTAGTGATGTGTTATTAAAGTAGTTTTATTCCTCCCGCACGGTGTAATGGTGACAAGTGTGTGCATCCGTGTTAGTACTTGGCGTATGCTATGATCATGATCTCTTGTAGATTGTGAAGTTAACTATTGCTATGATAGTATTGATATGATCTATTCCTCCTACGTGGCGTGAAGGTGACAGTTGTGCATGCTATGTTAGTACTTGGTTTAGTCGTGTTGATCTTTCTTGCACTCTAAGGTTATTTAAATATGAACATTGAATTGTGGAGCTTGTTAACTCCGGCATTGAGGGTTCGTGTAATCCTACGCAATATGTTCATCATCCAACAAGAGTGTAGAGTATGCATTTATCTATTCTGTTATGTGATCAATGTTGAGAGTGTCCACTAGTGAAAGTCTATTCCCTAGGCCTTGTTCCTAAATACTGCTATCGTTGCTTGTTTACTGTTTTACCGCGTTACTACCGCTGCGTTACTACCGCTTGTTTACTCGTACTCGGGCAAAGCACTTTTCTCGGTGCCGTTGCTACTACTTATTCATACCACCTGTATTTCACTATCTCTTCGCCGAACTAGTGCACCTATTAGGTGTGTTGGGGACACAAGAGACTTCTTGCTTTGTGGTTGCGGGGTTGCATGAGAGGGATATCTTTGACCTCTTCCTCCCCGAGATCGATAAACCTTGGGTAATCCACTTAAGGGAAACTTGCTGCTGTTCTACAAACCTCTGCTCTTGGAGGCCCAACACTGTCTACAAGAATAGAAGCTCCCGTAGACATCAAGAAGCAGCAACACCATCGTTGTCCTCACCCTCGCCGCCACGGCCGGCCGAGAGGAACAGCGCTGGTGTGCTACCTCCACACCAGAAGTAGCAGGGATAAGACCTCCAGGAAGCAGACGAGTTGTGACGACGTGGTTGTGCTCCTCCTCGCCTCCACGGCCGCCCAGGAGCTCGTCGACGTCGTTGTTCTCTGACGTACGCTTTCCCCCTCGCCTCCAAGGCCGGCCAGGAAAAGACGCCGCCCGCCGCTTCCGCGCTGCAACATGTGGTACACCGCCGCTTTTTTATTGAAGGAAGCGCCAGTCCTCTGCTTTCCTCTCCCCTCCGACCACCGGAGAAGAAGAAGAAACCAGAGAGACCCTAAAGCAGGTGAGATCCAGGCGGCCAGATCTCCTCCTCCGCTCCCACTACTGGGCATCAAGCCCCCTACCGGCAAACAGCCACTAACCCTACGTAAACTATGTACTCTGGCGCCTCCCCTCCGTCCATCTCCACCTACCGGCAAACAGCCACTAACCCTACCTAAACTATGTACTCTGGCGCCTCCCCTCCGCCCATCTCCACCTACCGGCAAACAGCCACTAACCCTACCTAAACTATGTACTCTGGCGCCTCCCCTCCGCCCATCTCCACCGGCGTCGCCGGCGAGATCGGCCTCGGGTCGGCCCGACGCCCTCAAAGGAGCTAGAGAAGGAAAGGGGGAAATGAGCGCTTGAGTGTTTGTTTCTACGTGTGTGGTATATGGTTCCAAACTTCCTGTAAGGATATATTGCCCCTATGTGTGGTTTTGGTAATTAATGACAACCCCTATGGACTAATGTTTTCATTGAAGTTTATATGAAGGAATATTCCATAGGTACTACTTGTACTCCATGTGTTGGATTCAAGTATGGATGCCATGAAGATAAAGGTATACCTTGTGTATTGGCATCAAGATCATCGATACAAGGTTGAGTTGGGAAAGTTCAAGATGAGCATCTTGAGTGAATCACATGCTTGAAGCTTGCCGTCCATTTGGTGATAATGGACATGTGAAGATGTGCATCAATGGAGCTTTCCCATCATAGTGTATGGGGGAGTATTTGTGAGTCTTCACGAAGCAACATTGATCAAGTGAGGCATTTCGGCTTGTGTAGAGCTTGAAGAGTTATCATCAAGATCAAGCGGGATGCGCAAGGCAAAGGTATGACCTTGATAAGTTTTCCTTTTACCGGTCTCAAGGTGGTTGATGGGAGACCGGATTATAGGATAGATAGCCGCACTATTAAGAGGGGCTTTCGGTTGGGTAACTTGATCACATCGTCTTAGGGAGCTCAATCCTTTGCATACTTTGCATATCCTTATTGCTTCTTGGTGTTTCTATGTGTAAGGTTCTTGATCTTGTTGCTAGCTTTACAACAAGCCCGAGTTCATCGAAAACGGAGTTCGCATGCATCTTCTATTGCGTTTTCGAGGTTGGGTGATTTTACCGGTTATTCATGATATAAGGTTCTACCTTTTATATTCATGATAAAATCCCCTCCTACAGATTCTTGTGCTTTCACTTTCCATAGGATAGCATTTGTTCTTATCTCTCAGACAAAATTGGTTTCATTCGAATCGGAGTTCGGGAGCACTTGTTATTAAAGGAAAAGGAGAAAAGAAGAAAAAGAAACAAAAAAGAGGGGCTGCCGGCTGGGCGACCGGTCAGCCGGGCCGCACGCCGGCCCACCCGGTCCGCACCGGGCGCCAACCGGACCGGAGGGTGGCCTGTAACCGGCCTCGGGCCTGGTCCGCCGACCGGCTCACCCGGCGCACCTCCTGGCCCAGCCGGTTGCCACGCTGGGCCTCCTTCCCCCGCGCGGCCCACACCGCGGCCGGCGCCCCCAGATCGCCCCGCCTGGGCCTTTCTTCCCTCCGCGTGGCCTACCCGCCATTTCCGGCCTACAGTCCGGTCCGGCCGGGCTGCTGACCGGCATGTCCGGCTCCAGCCCCGGTCGGCCGGCTGGGCCGCCGGCTGGGCGAATTTCTGGCCCGTTTTTCTTGCCTTTTTCACTTGTCTTTTCCCCCAACAGTTTTATTTGTTCCCATGCTATAAATAACCCTTCTTCCACCTTGAGCAACTTACTTCTTCCCTTTCTCTCACCTCCATTGTTGCATTTGAAGAAGTTGCTCTCTCTCTTGTCCCCCCCCATGATTCTTGCTCATTCTTGAGGGATCTAAGAGAGGAGATCTAGATCTACACTTCCACCAAACCATTTCTTCTCTAAGTGAGGGGAACTCTTGGGATCTAGATCTTGAAGTCTTTTGTTGACTTTCTCCATTGTTCTTCCTCTCCAATCTCATCCTAGCATTTGTTGTTTGGGTGGGATTTGAGAGTGAAGGATTTGAACACCTCTAGTGTTCTTGCTTTGCATCATTGCATAGTGTTGAGCTCTCCACCACGATTAGTTCGAGTGAGAGACCGTGAGCTTGTTACTCTTGGAGGGAGACCTCCTAGTTGGCTTGGTGGTTGGTGCTCCGGTGATCTCTTCAAGAAGATTTTGAAGAGGCCCGGGCTTCTCCTTCGTGGAGCTTGTGAAGTGGTTGTGGAGCTTGCCATCTCCGGAGCGGAGGAAAAGCTAACCATAAGGAAAGGGCCATTATCCTTCGTGGGTGTGGTTCGGAGAATAGGGTGAGTCTTCGTGGCGCGGGAATCCTTCGTGGGACCTCCACTCCTCCAAACGTGACGTACCTTCTTGCAAAGGAAGGGAACACGGGAATACATCCTCGTCTCCGCGTGCCTCGGTTATTTCTATACCCGAGCTCTCTTTCCTTGTGATAGCCATCGTGCTTGAAGTACATATATCTTGCTATCACTTGTGCTACATATATCTTGTGCCTATCTTGCTTAGCTCTAGTTGCTATTGTTACACTTAGTTGAGCTTGGCATATTTGGGGTTTGTGCTTGTAAACTAAACGATAGTTTAATTCCGCATTATTACAAGACAAATCCGTAAGAGTTTTTAATTGCCTATTCACCCCCCCTCTAGGCGACATCTCGGTCTTTCAATTGGTATCAGAGCAAGGTCTCTCCTTGTTTAAGGCTTCACCACCTTGAGAGTAAAGATGTCGGCTAGTATAGTGCACAATGACACAATTGTCTTTAATGGCACAAATATCTTTTGTGGCGAAATTGCTTGCTTTGTAATCTTCGGACCTTGTGTCCACATATAGAGCAATTTCTAGATGTCGGTTTTTCTCCTCCAATGGATTCTCAAAATCTATCTTTAGAGGATGAGAAAAACTTACATCTTGAAGCTCAAGTATCTAATGAGCTTTTATTCTCCTTGAGACCCGATTTTCGTAGGTTCTTGATATATATAAAGCGAAAATCATCTCATGAGATGTGGATCAAGCTTAAGGAAATGTTTGGTGGATCCACTTCTCAATTGGTCGGTGGTGACTCCGAGGAGCTCTCTTCCCCTTCACATCATGAAGAGCTCCAAGTTGCTTCCACCTCCGGTCGTGCTTGAGTTATCATCTTCTTCCACTTCACCAACGTGTAGCAAGACACGAGGTAATGATATGGTGAGTGGTGAGGAAAATTGCAATGTTGATATTGTGCTCAAGAGTGATGATTCTTCATCTCTATCCCATTGCAATGCTTCCTCTTTGGACTTAAACACATCTAGCATTGAAAATAATCTACATGCTTGTGTTGATAGTCCTTGCATATCATGTGTAAATTGCTTACATAGATCTCATGATGATATGCTTACCTTGTCTTGTTACCATAATCAAAATGTTTCTATTTCCTCTAGTTGGTTCTTGACTAACAATGTAGAGGAAACCGAACACTCTATGGATCAAGACACGATTTCAAATGAGGATTCAAGAATATCATCATCTTCATTCTCCGGTTTGCACATGTGCCTTATGGCAAAAGGATCAAAGGTAACTCCTACTTTGAATCCTAACACATCCTCTAATGATGATAATGATGATGATGATAATGATGAAGAATATAATACCTTGGTGCATAATATGGCAATGGTATATGCTTCTCTTCATGGTAATAAAGAAGCTCGTGCTAATCTCGAACACTCTATGGATACCTTGAATAAATATAGGGAAACCATAGTGGAGTTGGAGTCCCATGTTGAAAATGAGGAAATGAGATTCACTCTCCTCAAGCATGAGCTAAAACATGAGAAGCACACTAATTTTATGCTTACACAAAAAATTGAATCCTATATGCATGAAAATGAGAAAACTATTGTTGATGCTTGTGCTACTAACTCTAATTCTAGTGAAGCATCTACCTTAAAGGAGAATGTTGAGTTGAGGGCTCAACTTGAGTTGCTAACTAGCAATTATAGGGAATTGGAAGAAAGTCATAAAAAGCTCTCAATCTCTCATGATGATCTTCTAATTTCCTATGATGGGCTAAAGTTAGCTCATGAGGCTAGTATCACTAAGGTAACATCTTGTGAGCCTCATGTGGACATTAGCACAATCTCTACTACAAGTGCTATATTGGCATGTGCTAGTTCTTGTAATCCATCTAGTCAAACTAGTGATACACCTTGTGTTGGATTACTCACTTTGCCTTGTTGCTCTAACAATGAAGCTTCTACTTCCTCCAGTACTTGTATTTCTACTAACCATGTAGAGGAAATAAAAGAGCTCGAGGCCCAAGTCCTTTCTTTGAAGAAAGACTTAGAAAAGCGTCATGAAGGGAAATCCACACTTGACAAGATGCTAAGTGTGCAACAATCCTCCAATGACAAGAGTGGACTTGGATTCAACTCCAATAACAAGAACAAGTCCAAGAGCAAGAGCAACAAGAAGAAGGGCCAAGATAAAGTCAATGATCCGGCCAAGTTGGTTTGCTTCAAGTGCAAGGTTGAAGGGCATCATGTTAGATCATGCCCATTGAAGAAGAAGAAGCACTTGAGTGAGAAACAACAAGGGAAACGACCACAAGGTCAAGGTCAAGCTCATGCTCGACCTCAAGTTGAAGATAGGCCACTTCCCAAGAAGAATCAAGATATTGTTCCCCAAGAGAAGAAATCAATAAAGAAGAGAAAGGGGAACACTTGCTACTTATGCCATGAGAAGGGGCACTTTGCTTCTTCTTGCTTAGGTGGTACCTTATCTAACCCTATAATTGTTGATGATGATTATTCTCTAGGGAAGGATAAGGATGGCAATGTGTTTGCCAAGTTTGTTGGAACTCAAAGTGGTTTCAAGAAAAGAACAATTTGGGTTGCCAAGCCTATTGTGACTAACCTCTTAGGACCCAACTTGGTTGGGGACCAACAAGCTAAAATTTGATCAATAGGTGTATGTGGAGGTCATTGGAGACTTGGCTACTTCATGAAGAATTAAGGGATCTTCATATATTATATTTTGACCAAGTCAAGTCATATGGATTATCATCTATATCTTATATCCAATGTTCCTCTTTGCGGTAACTTATACTTCAACTCATCATATTTATTGTAAGTTACTTGCCCCTTTGCATGTTTGGTTTTGTACCAAATATTTGTGTGTATGTGTTGTGTCTTACTTACCTATCTTGTGTATTCAAGTATGTTTGTATGACTCATCATATACTTGTGTATTGTTTTGGAGCCTAATGCATCTTGATGATATCTTATTTGGCTCTTGATACGTCTCAAACGTATCCATAATTTCTGATGTTCCATGCTTGTTTTATGACAATACTTACATGTTTTGCTTGCACTTTATGATGATTTTATGCGTTTTCCGGAACTAACCTATTAACAAGATGTCACAGTGCCAGTTCCTGTTTTCTGCTGTTTTTGGTTCCAGAAAGGCTGTTCGGGCAATATTCTCGGAATTCGACGAAACGAAGACCAAACATCATAATTCACCGAGACGGACCAGGACACCGAAGGGGAGTCAGAGGGGAGGCCTTGGGCCCCCACACCATAGGGCCGTGCGGGCCAGCCCCTGGCCGCGCCGGCCTATGGGGAGGGCACCCTGTTGCCCCTCTTGCGCCGCCTCTTCGCCTATATAAGCCCTTTCGACCTAAAAACTCGATACCTTTTGACGAAACTCCAGAAAGACTCCAGGGGCGCCGCCACCATCGCGAAACTCCAATTCGGGGGACAGAAGTCTCGTTCCGGCACCCTGCCGGGACGGGGAAGTGCCCCGGAAGCCATCTCCATCAACGCCATCGCCTCCATCATGCTCCGTGAGTAGTTCCCCCATGGACTACGGGTTCTAGCCGTAGCTAGTTGGTATCATCTCTCCCATGTACTTCAATACAATGATCTCATGAGCTGCCTTACATGATTGAGATTCATCTGATGTAATCGGTGTTGTGTTTGTCGGGATCCGATGGATTGTTACGTTATGATTGTCTATCTACAAAGTTTATGAAGTTATTGTTACTGCAATCTTGTTATGCTTAATGCTTGTCACTAGGGCCCGAGTGGCATGATCTTAGATTTAAGCTCTATACTTATTTCTTAGATTGTATCTACAAGTTGTATGCACATGTCTATGTCCGGAACCAAAGGCCCCAAAGTGACAGAAATTGGGACAACTGGAGGGAAAGGCTTAGATATGAGGATCACATGTTTTCACGGAGTGTTAATGCTTTGCTCCGGTGCTCTATTAAAAGGAGTACCTTAATTTCCGAGTAGATTCCCTAGAGGCCCGGGCTGCCACCGGCTGGTAGGACAAAAGATGGTGTACAAGTTTCTCATTGCGAGCACGTATGACTATATATGGAAAACATGCCTACATGATTAATGATCTTGATATTCTGTCTTAATGCTATTTCAATCCTATCAATTGTCCGACTGTAATTTGTTCACCCAACACTTGTTATTGGAGAGTTGCCACTAGTGTAGATAGCTGGGGACCCCGGTCCATCTTTCATCATCATATACTCGTTCTACATGACATTGGAAGTAGTATCAACTATTTTCTGGTGCCATTGCTCTCATATTACTGATTCATTGCTTGCTGTGTTACTTTTACTATTGCTCCCATATTACTGCTACTTTCACATCACCCCTGTTACTAGTGCTTTTCCAGGTGCAACTGAATTGACAACTCAGTTGTTAAGGCTTATAAGTATTCTTTACCTCCCCTTGTGTCGAATCAATAAATTTGGGTTTTACTTCCCTCGAAGACTGCTGCGATCCCCTATACTTGTGGGTTATCAGCTCTCTTTGAAGTGATTAATGGAACATCCCATTTTGGGGGAGTGATATGCTTTGTGCATCTCTCCTTCTATAAAATGTGGGTATATGGGTACCACCACTTAGTATTGATATTGCAAGATTATCTGCTAGTCACTATGTGGTGTGTCATACTCATGAGAAATTCAAAGTCTAAATATCCATTAATCATATCTAGTTGAATTTTAGTTGCCTCTTGTTTAGAAGAAATGTTTTATCACATTATGCGGGAGTAATATGTTTTGTACATATCACAAGCCTAGAAAATGTGAACATATGAGGTTATGCCACTTAAAGTTGATGCTCTTAGTCATCTTGTTTTAGGTGACATGTTTGCTCAAACAAGCTCCACTTCTATTGAAAAACTTTTATTGCTCATCTTATGGATTCTTGTTTGAGTAAGAAATTCTTGGTACGTTTTTCCTCAAATACATATCTCTATATCTTATTTGGGACACCGCTTGCTTCAAGTTATTCTAATCATTGCCGTGCGTGATTGTTTGACTAGTTGAAGCTATCAAGAATCTTCATCCGTGCATAGTGCTTAATTCTATATACTTATCCTATGCCTTTTATTGTGAAGTTGATCCTTACTATCATTGTCAATACTCCACCGGAAATCATTTCCAATATACTCATTGTCTTTGACAATTGATAACCTTGTATGTGGTTGAATTTTTTGGATCATCTTCACCTTGGATTGCTTCTTATTGCCTTATTTTATTTCCAACAAATCCTTGTTGCTCCCATGTGTCTTCCTTGTCTCTTTGAAAAATCTTTTAATAAATTATCTTGATTCATATCAAGTGTTTGTTTTGGAAGACAAACCTTTTCTTTATGGTACATTGTGCCATTGTGAAAAGTGTAGAGGGTTTGGTTTATTTGTTCGAACCTTGCCCTTTTGGGAGTTTTGCTATCTCATTCCTTCTTCTATGCTTTATTTGTTGAATGAGATAAATCCTTGAGCATGTTTGCTTTATTTCATCCTTTATGCTCAATGGTTTCTTCTTAGTTCATTTGTTGAACTTTGTTGAACAAATATTTTGAGATTTGCTTCTTAGATATAATTTGGACAACAAATTTGTTTTGTGATTCCTCTATGCCTTATTTAATTCTTTTGGTGTTTTGTCCAAAGTATATCTTTCTTGGATCTTTAAAAGTTTTGGTGCATGCTTATATGTAATTTGTTTATACTTGTAGCATGCTTGCTTTCTTTTGGTCCATTATGTAGGATATACTCCATCAAATCCTAAATGGCTAAGATGTGCATGAAATTCAAATTTCATCTAAATATGCACATGTTTATATGGAGTGTGTCCTATATATTGTGGTTAGTCTAACCATGTTGGACCCAATAAGTTTGGGGACCAAGATGTACTTGAATGATGTTTTAGGTACATTGGAGATGCAATGGAGGCTTGTCTCATCTATAAGGAAGGTGTTGTCACCATATGAGGATTGGAGTCAAGCTAGGATGATCAATGAACTCTTATATACTACATCAAGCCATTGCCATCTCGGTAACAAGTATCTTATTCATGCACTCTCATATAGCATCCAACCTCTTGTAGGTTGTATCTTGGCATGAAATTATTTATTTCGAAAATATTGCGGGTCTTGAAAAACCCTTTTAAATTAAAACTTCTTATTGAACATTTGAGCAATTTGAGAAGATGCATATGATAGGTTATATATATATATCATATTTTATGATTCACCTATCCCAAATATGCCCTCTAGCAATTTATTGCATATCAATCCCTCAAAGAACTCTTATGTGCAATTTTGATAAAATTGCGAAATAAATCCATATTTGTGATACTTGTTGCCTCTCTCAAAACATTCCAACTAGCTTTACTACCCTTATTGTTAGTTGTGATGCTTTTGAGATTTTATTTGGTTGAAGTTCATTCATATACCATAAGTGAAAAGTGGAGCCATGATACGTCCCAAGCGTATCTATAATTTCTTATGTTCCATGCTACTTTATTGATGATACTCACATGTTTTATACACATTATATGTCATATTTATGCGTTTTCCGGAACTAACCTATTGACGAGATGCCGAAGTGCCAGTTGATGTTTTCTGCTGTTTTTGGTTTCAGAAATCCTAGAAAGGAAATATTCTCGGAATCGGACGAAATCAACGCCCAACATCCTATTTTTCCCGGAAGCTTCCAGAGCACCGAAGAAGGGCCAGAGGGGAGCCAGGGGGGCCCCACCCCACAGGGCGGCGCGGCCAAGGGGGGGCGCGCCCCCCTAGTGTGTGGGTACCCCGTGGCCCCTACGACTCCGCCTCTTCGCCTATTTAGTCGTCCCTGACCTAAATCCTCGACCACGTTCGACGAAACCAGAGAAAACCTTCCAGAGCCGCCGCCATCGCGAAGCCAAGATCTGGGGGATAGGAGTCTCTGTTCCGGCACGCCGCCGGGACGGGGAAGTGCCCCCGGAAGGCTCCTCCATCGACACCACCGCCATCTTCATCAACGCTGATGTCTCCCATGAGGAGGGAGTAGTTCTCCATCGAGGCTCGGGGCTGTACTGCGGTAGCTATGTGGTTCATCTCTCTCCTATGTACTTCAATACAATAATCTCATGAGCTGCCTTACATGATTGAGATTCATATGATGATGCTTGTAATCTAGATGTCATTATGCTAGTCAAGTGGATTTTACTTATGTGATCTCCCGGAGACTCCTTGTCCCACGTGTGTAAAGGTGACGAGTGTGTGCACCGTGTGGGTCTCTTAGGCTATATTTCACAGAATACTTATTCACTGTTATGAATGGCATAGTGAAGTGCTTATTTATATCTCTTTATGATTGCAATGTGTTTTGTATCACAATTTATACATGTGCTACTCTAGTGATGTTATTAAAGTAGTTTATTCCTCCCGCACGGTGTGATGGTGACGAGTGTGTGCATCGTGTAGTACTTGGCGTAGGCTATGATTGTGATCTCTTGTAGATTATGAAGTTAACTATTGCTATGATGGTATTGATGTGATCTATGCCTCCTTTCGTAGTGTGAAGGTGACAGTGTGCATGCTATGTTAGTACTTGGTTTGGTTATGTTGATCTGTCATGCACACTAAGGTTATTTAAACATGAACATCGAATATTGTGGAGCTTGTTAACTCCGGCATTGAGGGTTCGTGTAATCCTACACGATTAGTGGTGTTCATCATCCAACAAGAGGGTGTAGAGTCTAGCATCTATCTATTTATTCGTTATGTGATCAATGTTGAGAGTGTCCACTAGTGAAAGTATGATCCCTAGGCCTTGTTCCTAAATATCGCTATCGCTGCTTGTTTACTGTTTTATCTGCATCTCTACTGTCCGCAATATTACCACCAACAACCACACACCGATCCTGGGCAAAGCACTTTTACAGGTGCCGTTGCTACTTGCTTATATTTATGCATACCACACTGTATTTCACTATCTCTTCGCCGAACTAGTGCACCTATTAGGTGTGTTGGGGACACAAGAGACTTCTTGCTTTGTGGTTGCAGGGTTGCATGAGAGGGATATCTTTGACCTCTTCCTCCACGAGTTCGATAAACCTTGGGTGATCCACTTAAGGGAAACTTGCTGTTGTTCTACAAACCTCTGCTCTTGGAGGCCCAACACTGTCTACAAGAATAGAAGCACCCGTAGACATCAAGCCATAGGCTATATATGCTTTTAAGCAAACATCCTTTGGTATATGTTATTACTTCATCTTGGATATCATATCTTATCTATTTTGTTAACCTCTTGTGTGTGCATGTTTCTTTATGGATCATTTGTCCACTTTAGAAACTTGTATACATAAGAGCGTTAATCCATCACCTTGATATCTTTGTTCTTTGCCGACCATCTTTTATCCTTTTGTTTCTTAGTGGTGTTGGTAAAGGAGATTTATGAGTGCTTGGTTTATTTATTTTCCTTCTTGCACTCATATCTCGTAATTGTTGGACTAAAGTTGTTCTTGATAAGCATATTCTCTTTATCTTAGTTGCGTTCTAAATGATAGATAGGGAGTGAGGATTCCATGTTTGTGCATATTTTATTCAAATGCAAACATTATAAATTGTGCACGAACCTTGGGGAGCTTTCTTATTTTTAGAGCACTATATCTCTCTTATCATGATATCTTTGTTTGTCCAATCGGATCTTTGATTGCTTGCTTTATTTGTGAAAACTTTCTCCATCATGTTATTCTTATGCAATCTTTGATCCTCAATATAGTTTGACTTCCTTCAAGTATTCATCATTGGATATGTGCATTTGATTTCACTCAAATTATGAGAAGTGCACACCTTGGGGAGGATCTCACATTATATTGGCTTTCTAAATTTGTCACCCATTTTGACACTCGATGCCAATGGGGGAGAAGTTTAGAGGGTTTAAGGGAATGGTTTTATACTTAAGTTTGGTTTGTGCTTAAGTGTTTTGCCTCTCATGCATTCCATATTTATATGTCTTGCATTGTTGTATATATATAGTGGAAACTATCCCAAAGGTTAATCTTGACAATGTATGCAATGAATTCATGTTCATCACACATGCATACATTGTGGGGGAGTTTTCTCTATATATATTGGTTCTACTCACATCCCTTGCATTTGTTGTAGTTGTGTGAGTAGAGCCGGTTTTAATATGGCCTAGTAGCTTTGTGTTACTTGACCATATCAAATACAACCTCTTGTATACAACTTATTCTCGGATAAGTTGCGTACTTGTTTCTAATATTCATTATATAAACCCTCTTATTGTGGTTGTCATCAATTACCAAAATGGGGGAGATTGTAAGGATATATTGCCCCTATGTGTGGTTTTGGTAATTAATGACAACCCCTATGGACTAATGTTTTCATTGAAGTTTATATGAAGGAATATTCCATAGGTACTACTTGTACTCCATGTGTTGGATTCAAGTATGGATGCCATGAAGATAAAGGTATACCTTGTGTATTGGCATCAAGATCATCGATACAAGGTTGAGTTGGGCAAGTTCAAGATGAGCATCTTGAGTGAATCACATGCTTGAAGCTTGCCGTCCATTTGGTGATAATGGACATGTGAAGATGTGCATCAATGGAGCTTTCCCATCATAGTGTATGGGGGAGTATTTGTGAGTCTTCACGAAGCAACATTGATCAAGTGAGGCATTCCGGCTTGTGTAGAGCTTGAAGAGTTATCATCAAGATCAAGCGGGATGCGCAAGGCAAAGGTATGACCTTGATAAGTTTTCCTTTTACCGGTCTCAAGGTGGTTGATGGGAGACCGGATTATAGGATAGATAGCCGCACTATTAAGAGGGGTTTTCGGTTGGGTAACTTGATCACATCGTCTTAGGGAGCTCAATCCTTTGCATACTTTGCATATCCTTATTGCTTCTTGGTGTTTCTATGTGTAACGTTCTTGAGCTTGTTGCTAGCTTTACAACAAGCCCGAGTTCATCGAAAACGGAGTTCGCATGCATCTTCTATTGCGTTTTCGAGGTTGGGTGATTTTACCGGTTATTCATGATATAAGGTTCTACCTTTTATATTCATGATAAAAAATCCCCTCCTACAGATTCTTGTGCTTTCACTTTCCATAGGATAGCATTTGTTCTTATCTCTCAAACAAAATTGGTTTCATTCGAATCGGAGTTCGGGAGCACTTGTTATTAAAGGAAAAGGAGAAAAGAAAAAAAAAGAAAAAAAAAGAAAAAAAAGAGAGGGGCTGCCGGCTGGGCGACCGGTCAGCCGGGCCGCACGCCGGCCCACCCGGTCCGCACCGGGCGCCAACCGGACCGGAGGGTGGCCTGTAACCGGCCTCGGGCCCGGTCCGCCGACCGGCCCACCCGGCGCACCTCCCGGCCCAGCCGGTTGCCACGCTGGGCCTCCTTCCCCCGCGTGGCCCCAGATCGCCCCACCTGGGCCTTTCTTCCCTCCGCGTGGCCCACCCGCCATTTCCGGCCTACAGTCCGGTCCGGCCGGGCTGCTGACCGGCCTGTCCGGCTCCAGCCCCGGTCGGCCGGCTGGGCCGCCGGCTGGGCGAATTTCTGGCCCGTTTTTCTTGCCTTTTTCACTTGTCTTTTCCCCCAACGGTTTTATTTGTTCCCATGCTATAAATAACCCTTCTTCCACCTTGAGCAACTTACTTCTTCCCTTTCTCTCACCTCAATTGTTGCATTTGAAGAAGTTGCTCTCTCTCTTGTCCCCCCCCATGATTCTTGCTCATTCTTGAGGGATCTAAGAGAGGAGATCTAGATCTACACTTCCACCAAACCATTTCTTCTCTAAGTGAGGGGAACTCTTGGGATCTAGATCTTGAAGTCTTTTGTTGACTTTCTCCATTGTTCTTCCTCTCCAATCTCATCCTAGCATTTGTTGTTTGGGTGGGATTTGAGAGTGAAGGATTTGAACACCTCTAGTGTTCTTGCTTTGCATCATTGCATAGTGTTGAGCTCTCCACCACGATTAGTTCGAGTGAGAGACCGTGAGCTTGTTACTCTTGGAGGGAGACCTCCTAGTTGGCTTGGTGGTTGGTGCTCCGGTGATCTCTTCAAGAAGATTGTGAAGAGGCCCGGGCTTCTCCTTCGTGGGGCTTGTGAAGTGGTTGTGGAGCTTGCCATCTCCGGAGCGGAGGAAAAGCTAACCATAAGGAAAGGGCCATTATCCTTCGTGGGTGTGGTTCGGAGAATAGGGTGAGCCTTCGTGGCGCGGGGAATCCTTCGTGGGACCTCCACTCCTCCAAACGGGACGTACCTTCTTGCAAAGGAAGGGAACACGGGAATACATCCTCGTCTCCGCGTGCCTCGGTTATTTCTATACCCGAGCTCTCTTTCCTTGTGATAGCCATCGTGCTTGAAGTACATATATCTTCCTATCACTTGTGCTACATATATCTTGTGCCTATCTTGGTTAGCTCTAGTTGCTATTGTTACACTTAGTTGAGCTTAGCATATTTGGGGTTTGTGCTTGTAAACTAAACGATAGTTTAATTCCGCATTATTACAAGACAAATCCGTAAGAGTTTTTAATTGCCTATTCACCCCCCCTCTAGGCGACATCTCGATCTTTCACTTCCAATGGCATTTGTGGTATGTTTACGGTTTTAAAAAAATTGCGTTTGTGCTGCAAATTCGTATTATAAGAGCATCTCTAACAGTAAGGGTTTTGGGACAAAAAAAAACCTTGTAAACATCATAACTTGTTGTATCATTTTTCACAATATGATCATCGAGGATGAGAGAGAAGGTTAAGATTTCCCTATTTCTATGACAATGTTGGCACCCGAGTGCGACCCGAAAGAAATCCGGATTGCATAGAAGCTTTCCTTGGTACGCATAACCAGATTGAAAACGAGGCAACTCATGCATAGCTCGTTTATGATCCCAAAATGTACCGCTAGCATCTACATGGTTGTCGCTTATGATCTTCCCTTCTTTTTATGCTCAATTCATATTAATGTATGTGTGAGATGAACCATTTAAAAAACATTTGTAGCAGCAGCAGCGCGGGGAGAGGCCCAGCCACAAGCACACCCCGGCGGCGGCGCAGGTAGTCCCCTCCTTCTCCTCACCAAAAGCAGCGCCTGTCCACTCTGCCTGCTGCCATCCTCCGCCCATCGCCGGTGTCCCCTGCCCTTGCCAATCCATCTCCCCCTCGTGCCCCTTCCTCCACCTCTGGCAGAAGGAGCTCGGCGTTGCTCCCGTCGTCCCCGTTGTCCTCCGGGGAGGCAGGGACGTGGGCGTCGACCGCCATCGTCCTCGCCCCTGGCCGCCCGACGAGGACGCCGAGAAATGGAGGAGGCGGCGGTCCTGTTCGCCCTCGGCGCCTGGGCCGAACGAGGATGCCCCGCTGTGCACGCCGTCCACGAGCAGCTGCCAAATCCTACCAGAGGGCAACGCCTAGGTCAGCCTCCTCTCCCACATCCTGTGCTTGTTCCTTTTCATGTGGCTCACCCCCTACTGCCCCTGCGTGGTGTTCAGCGGCAGATCATCCGTGGTGTGTGAGAACTAGGAGGATGACCCTGATATGGAGATGAATGGAATGCAGAAGAGAAGGTGTGTGGGGAAGAAGAGGAGACCTCAGGCCAATCGGGTCAATACCTGATTTTCTGGGTCAAACGCCATCTCTTAAATTTCTGTATGTATTACTGTATGGCAAAGAAATCCAGAGCAGACTGCAGAACAACAGCAAATGCAGCTCAGTGTGCATTGGCTTAGTTTCAGTTGTCCTACATCTATGAACTGTTTGTTAATCCTTTGAATTGCATGGCTCTGGCCATGGAGTTGCTGGGAGGCGACAATGAAGTTTGACATGTCCAGGTTGTTGTGTCCCCAATTCATTCCCTTCATTATGAATTCAATTCATACGTGCAATCCAGATGGGACTTGACCCTTTCGTGTGTTATATGTTCTCAGCTCGACGACGGCCTTCTTTTCAGATGGATACATGGAGCTCTGGCCATGGAGTTGCTGGGAGCTGACAACGAAGCCTACCATGTCGGGGTTGTTCTGTCCCCATCCCTTCCCTTCAATTCTGGATTCAGTACATACATGCAATCCAGATGTGAGTTGACTCTTTCATGTGTTATGTGTTCTCTGCTTGTTTGGTGACTAGGGAAACATCAAACATGAGTACATGACATTCAGGCCAACAAGGAGTACGATATGTTCAATATTATGGCATAAGAGATGTAATACTGACTCATATGTAAGTTCTTGATTTGTCAAACTAAATTTGTGTGCGCTTATAAATGGAGGTCTAACATATGATTTCGTGCTGCTGGTGCCCGCTGTGGTACATTGCAGTGCTTGGGATGATGAGCGCAAGCCTTGCGTGCCGAAACGACACAACTTCTTTGATGGGTACCGGAGTATAAAGTGCATGGTTTGCCCTCTTCGCTTTGTCTTGCTCCGTGGCAATATGTTTTTGATTCATCTTTTGCTAATCATAACCCTCACATGATTCCTTCTTATCTAATTCTGCTTCTGAATATGAGTTCAGCACACTATTGTTCATCCGTCGAATTTCAGATATTTGACCCATTGAAAGTGGTGGTGAACAAGAGGAGCATACTCGTATAAGTTTGAGGTATAGGTTTTATCCTCGTGAGATTGAAGAACACATCTATTTCCAATTTACAGTATGACATTTTGATGAGAAATTAATATTCAAGTTTTTAAATATTAAATCTATCTCTAAGTGTAGATGTTATCATATTAAAACTATCTCTAGGTCTCCCTTTGCCTCTATGTTGTCTTTCTCTAGATCTCCGTTTTCACATGCATGAGTGGCACTAGATCTAAAAATAAACCATAACGTCACAACTTTAGTGAACATGTACAAAAATCCTCTCTTTTAGAGGTTGCCCCTGCGGGGAAGAGTGAAATAGGGACCATAATCCTAGAGCAGCAGGTAGTTAAGCTGAATTAGAAATATGAGGTGGTAATGACTGAAAGCCACACAAAAAAAAATCCTAATGACTTGACTAAGCACACGGAAATATCCTTAATGGTAAACCGTAAGATGTGTAGGAATTACTTTTGAATCTTTATACTGTAGCATATAATCCTGTGTTACTGATAAATACAATCAATCTTGCACTACTAAAATGAATCAAGCATGTGCCAGATCAAATGCAAGGGAAATAGGGGAAACCTCGATCCGTTTGACATCTGCACTCCATCTGATGTTTATATGGTTTGTTCTCTAATACAACGAGTGCCAAAAAACAAAATGGCCAAAACAACACGTTCAAGTTTAAAGCTTCTAATATAAAGTGGATCGAATCAATCTCATCGTTGAGGAGCAACTTATCATACCCCTTTACTGTTATCCTTTGCTGCAACACAGCACAATTTAGAACATCTTTTCTTACCCACTAAATCTTTCCACAGAACTTTTGTAATGATGAGAATATCTTGCTCCCTTCTGGTTTTGGTAGTTACGATATATGCCGCCGTCAAGAAAGAGCATGGGCTGCCGCCGGCACATCGCACATTAGCACGACTTCAGCTGTACTGACGGACAGCAAGAGGTGACATTAGTTCAGTTATCAACTATTTTTTAGTTTCAGCATATGATTTTTCGGCCAAATACTGTCAACAGACTACTGTTCTGCCCGCCAAGTGCTGGCAACACAAGAACAAAGCTAGGAAATTTGGTACTAGAGCTGTAACTACTCAAACATGGACCCTTTTAGTGTTTTCTTTTCTTTTTGAGGTTCATCATCAGGTCTGTACATGCCCGGTTTTTCATAATGCATCCCATGCTTTTCTTGATCCGTTGTTATGCTGCTCATGTTCTATGCCAAATATTTCTTTAAATGTGTTCTAAGCCAAAGGTGCTTCTATTATTGGCCCTCCTGTTAAATTTTGTCACTTTGAATGTATAACTGAGTGGTAATTAATTGCAAGGTGATAGCATTATGATAAAACTGAATTTGGAATAACTAATTTATGTCACTTTAAATGTATAACAATTTAGAATAAATTTATTCTTGCAAGAATGGTTAGAATAACTGAATTATGGTAAAATTGATAGTGTCCTTGTGGATGTGGGACTAAGACATTTCAGATTGGGTCACTTATGCCCTTCATATTCCTCTGTTTCGCTCGCTCTGTCGGTAGCTCACTATATGCCATTCATATTCCTGAACCTATTAGGATACAAAGCTGATGCTCCAACCATGATTTCACTTTCTAATATTTTCTTTGCATCTGTGTTGTCACTTGGTCTAGCCAATACGTCATTGTGTTTATGTCAATAGGTCTTACAGTGATTGAACAATTCTTGGTCAAACCCATATATTCATTTGGCCATTAAATCTATTTGCCTAAAGATGGTATGTATTTGAGTTTCATGGAAAAGCATTAGTGCGTGTCATATATGAATCAATTTACTTTACTCGGTTATTTAAACTCTTCAAATGGTATATGATTCTGTAAATTGTATTTGTCTATTAAATATGCAGATTGGCATTCAAGTTCCTCTAGGATATTTTGCTAACGAAATTTCACTAGGCTGTACCTGATCATGTATGTGTTATTCCTTTTTTACCTTTTTAAGTCGCATGGTATCTAGAATGCCACTTTCTAATGTTCTATGTATTTTTTGCTGCATTTTTCATTAGATCTAAATATCCAATAGCAATGTGAATGTATGCGGGTGAGAAGAGTGCATAAACCGATGTTGCTTGAAGTGTATAATGTATCTTGCTTTATCTAGATACATGTCTTTACTGGTTTCTGATCTGTTTTGATGAGTTAAAGAGCTGATACTATGGTCTTGTTTTGGTCTATGAGAAACCTGTTACTCTTAATTCTCGTGCGTAGATGTGCTAAGTTTATCACCTGACTCTGCTGGTTTGATATCATATCATTTTTATGTGGTTGATCTATCATGTCTACGTTTCAACCACTGTGTATGCTGTAACATCTGTTTTTTTACAAACGCATCATGAATACCTTGTGGCGCTTAATAACTAGATTATGACGAGCTCTCTTACGGTTTACATGGTCTCATCACCATCAGGTATGTGGAAGACCTTGAACCACAGTAATTGCAGTTACACATGTAGTGTATAATTTTTTATGCACGCATTACAGCTTGCACTTGAAGAGGAATGATGAAGCCAAGAAGATGGCGTCTAAGAAGAACTGGTCTTGGCATGCTTCTGCAGCAGGCCATTCAAGTTGCATCTCACTCACACTTACCTTTACTCACTGATTTTAAATGCTCTTTGGAATTTAGAGCAGTTGAATGAGGTTTAGCTGATCTTTCTTTTGTTGCGGATACAGGTTCAGAAAAATATTCCGAGCGGTTTGGTTGCTCCAGCAGCAGCAATGATTTTAACAAGCCGGACAAGCCCTGTGGCAAAACTGTGGGCGATCTAGACATATAACTTCCTTGAGAAGAAATATACATAAATTGTATCTCCACCGCCACAAATGTGTGGCGAGAACAACAGAAATACAAAGTCTGTACTTTGTTTAGGTCTCAATAATTTTGTGTAGAGTTTATTCAGTTCAGCTCATCATAGGACATGCTTAATATTTTTTATCCACAGAAGGTTGTATCAGTGGGAGATTAGTTGATGTCATAGTTTTGACTCAGTATTTGCAACTCCCTGTCATCACTCAAAAAGAGGCTAGCTGAGACTGTTGGTGCTTTGTGTTGTTGAGTTCTGGGCGAGGTGATCACCTAATTGTGTATGACACATGAAGTTTATTAGTCTGCATGTTATTTTTGTAAGCAAGTTTTGTCTTCTAAAAGGGAAATAATATATGTTCCAGGGACATAATGATAATACTAAGTAACTCTACACAAGATGTGCACTGCTATTTCTCGATAACAATGGCAAAGTAACTATTTTTGTTTGCCATTAAAATTACTACCTCCGGTCCACTTTAATCGATGCGTGAGTGTGCCTACCAATAGGCTGCTGTTACCTTCCCACGGCGTCAAATTTTTCAGACCGGAGGGTGTACATCTTAGTAGTTTTTCCTACCTGCTTACTTAAGTGTCCGTTGGTTTTCATGGATAAAACCAATTTCTATTCAGTACAACTCCAATTCGTCTTCATATAGTATTGAAACAAGAAGCATATAAGCGATATGTGGTATTGAGGTTTTGAGGTTTTCCTTCTGTTTCAGAGGAAATAATTGTTCTATAGGGCAAGGATTAATTTCCTGCTTCACTGGCCAGGGACAAGCTAAGATGCCTCAAAGGTCATATGAGCTCTTCCAATTGGTTAGTTTTTATAGTTTAACTGAAGCAGACTTTTTCCCTCTAGACTACATGTGAATTCTCTTTGATTTTCGTTGTTGTCTTATTTGATGAGCTGGAGAAACAAATTTGTTGCTGATTTACGAATTTCTCTTTGATTTACCAAAAATATAGCTTGATTTTCGTTGCTAATGAGATGGAGAAATCACAAAGTGGTGCTTATGAAATATATGCCATCTAACTTTATGTCTTTTATTTTCTTTGTTTTATGGCGTGGGCTGCTGCAGGCTATTATTGCGAATGTTTCTCTAATAGGTAGTTGTCTTTCTTCACTTTATGGCACCTCCGATCTATCCTTCCTCTATGCATTATATGCTCTGTTTTGAAATAACTGGACCTAGATATGTTTTCACGGATTCGATCTTCATGTGTTAGTTCATCTATGAAGAGTTACTTTATTCAATCTAAATATCCTCTCATATTTTGTATAGCGAGATTGTTATCATCTGATCTGGAGAGCCTTGCTCTAGGAATCGCCGCTTCGGATTGAGTCTGAAGATGTGCTTTAGTCGGCACCTCCAGCTGAGTTTGAAGAGGTGTTTTTTTTGCACACTAAATATGTGCTGACAGGCAATACAATGGTCGTGGTCAATGATATTCGATCCAGCCGGAGCTATGAAATAAGATGGTAAGACAAATTTAGAAGCTTTTATATAGTCTACAAATATCACTTTGACAGAAAATGAGAAGCTTTATCACTTGGCAGGCCAGATAAATATCACTTTGGAACTTGATTCCCACCGTACCTGGCCATGGGAAGCCCGGCCCGAACGGCTCGGCCCAAATTTTCCAGGCTTAGGCCAGCCCGAGCATGTCTATGGGCCGGGCCTGGCCCGAAGATTGAGGCCTGATGGTCGGGCCGGGCCGGGCCTAGGCCTAAAAATGTGTGAAATAGAGAAGCGGCCTGGCCCAAGGCCCGAGGCCTGACGGACTTTTGTAGTGATGGGTCAGGCTTGGGCCTAAAAGTTAGGCCCGATGGTCGGGCTGGGCCTGGGCTTTTTTTTTTCCGTCGGGCTTTGTTAGACCCGACCCGAAGCCCGGCCCGGCCAGAAGAATGCCCAGGTATAATTCCCACTGAAGCAACCAAATATGAAGCTAAGATTAAGTAGAAAGCGAGAACAACAAAAACTTTTTTGTGTGTGTAACAAAGGCCACCTCTGTATAACCAACATGAATAGTTGGTTGTATATAAGTTCCGCGACTCAAATAATAATTCATATTGGTCCTTGCCTCTGTTTTCTCTAAGCTTAATAGAAAGTGTATAACATAACGTTCATCCGTACGTATGAAAGAGGGGGGCCGCCTGAAGGTGCTCCTCTAAATCTTTTAGAGCCCACTATCATAGTAAAAAATCATAAGGCGTAGATCTTAGCCTTTTTAATATATATATTTTGGATGCACATTGCTACTATGCTCCTCAGCCTTTTGCATCTATTTGTATATTTATGTGTTAGTTTTCTGCTACAACTTCCGAAGTACGCAATTGTTCTACCTATGTGTCTATCTATGGAATTGCTCACCTATCCGGTACACTTGGTTAGGTACACTTGGTTTGCTGTATACCGACATTGCTTTGTAAAACATAAGTGTATTATCATGTTGGCAGTTAATAGAATGCATATTGTCATGAGCTTCACGGGATCGTGCGCCAAGGCGCACATTTAAATCTAGTGGATACAAAGCCTAGCCTCCGCCCCAACCTACACATCCTCTCCCAGACCTCTCGTTGTCACCAGTAGATGTCGGCGAGCAAACAAGCTCGGCCCGACAGAGCAAGCTCCTCTCATGCGATGGGTATCGGTCCTAACCGACCCTCCCGTGTCATGGGCACCTCGGCGGCGGCCAAGGCATCCCCTAAGGTCACGACGTGATGGGGGATGCTCGTTGTGCGACGATCTTTGGGTGTGGCCTCCATGCGAGCTGATGGCGCCCCCAATAGCGATGGAATGTCATATGCTTGTTGGCTGTTGCGGACATGCTATGGGAGTCTTCCGTAAAACGTGACGGGCGATAATTAGACAACTCTCCCACCGGTCGCCCCCAAATCCAACCCCCAAAAAGTAAATCTTCAGCTCACCATCCCGTCTAGAGGAGCGCCGCCCAGGTCGACCCGCACGTGTGGCCGTGTGCCCGTGCTGCTGTTGACATCCATCGGCCTTGGCAGTCGGCGACCTCCGACGGCCGGCCACGGAGAAAGGGACATTAGGTACAGTAGCGTGGAGACAGAGGAGGAGACACTCTGCTCTCGGTTTACTTTCCTGACAATGCACCGAATAAATCAGCGGTTCAACAACTTTTGTGTCCGCTATATTGGATCCCCACCTGATTTGTTCGATGCATTGTCAGGAAAGCAAACCGAGAGCAATAAGAGTATACTACCTCCGTTTTAATAGTTAGGTCTGTATTTAAAGAAAATGTCAAACTATGTAAAATCTAACCAAATTTTTAGAATGAATTATTATCATGTATAATACAAAATCAACATATCATTATGATGAAGTATATTTTCGTATGATCTCTACATAATATTATAGTTGCTAATATTTTTTTCTAAAGGTTTGATCAAAGTACGTAGTTGGACTTTTTTTAAACAAAAATAGGACTTATTTATTAGAATGGAGGGAGTAGTACACATGAGCACACCACATTTAATACGTACCATCATCCGGACAATCTGTCTGCAGCACGAAGAAGTTGGGGTGGAGTACTTCACGTAGGACACGTTCGTGTCCGACTACCGTACGATGCAATATTTAGCCGTGTGCTGTAGTTTGGTGCAACCAACAGACGGTCTGATGTGCCGTGTCGGACAAGAATCGTACAAAATCAGTCGTGTGTATGCAAGACTCGTGAAGAAGTCTTCCGATGTCGAGTAGATAATCAGAGGCGATAGAAAGCGATGGAGAAGCTAATTATCACGATAAACACACAATTATCCACCGCACGGGCATCATGCCATTGCCAGCACATGGCACTGCCCACACGGGCAGCAGGCAAGTAGATGAGTCCCCTAATTAAAAATACGATCACGATAACAGACTTCGAAATCAGGGGAAAAAAGTGATGAGATGATATTTTGCTTCCTTGAAAAGAACGGCATGGCAAGCCAAATCAAGATCACAGGACATTGCATCAGTCGGTAATGACCAGCCCCATTCCTGAATCAACCTTGAGGCAAACTAGCCGTATGGTGCATCGTTTTTAGCACGAAAGCCGTATGAATTTAGCACAAAAGGCATCTGCCAGGTTCAGAAGATGACCCCACGCAGCTCTGATGAAAGGCAGACCACTTCAGGAATCAGGAGGAGCACCCGAACCTATGCCATTTAAGTAGAGACAAGTTGTCAACCAGTGATGCGCTCAGTTAGCAGATACCTTCAGGTGCAGGTATTTCCTTGGGTGCAGACAACTGTAACCAAGACGCCGCTTCATACCATTCACTATAATTGGCTACAAAATCAGTAATTAGTGGCTACAAGGCTTCAAATTGAGCAGTTTAATTAAGACGGTTAAGTTGGGATTGTATTCTCCTCTAGAAGGATAGTCAATATGCGTAAGGCATCCATCCAATATCCGTAGCAAACCAAAATTCACAAGAACGCTTCGAATCAAGCGATCTAGCTAACAACATATTATGAAGCAAGCAACAACCATGATAAAACCAAGAAATGCAGCACATAGGAATTAACCCAAACCAATTCATAGATAGATAGATAGATAGCACGGATGAGCAACCCGGATTCCAAGATCCAGCCACCCACTCGGTTCCAATTTCAAAAGGGTATAATAGAGATAGATAGATAACAAAGTACTAGCAGCACCTCAAGCATTCGGTGTACAGAGCACACAAATCCAACAGATATCTTGATGCCTATGTATGTGTATCTCGAACACCCAGAAGCACTAGATACCAAGCGTCACAAGTAGGCAACCGCGCAGAGCAGCTTACTTGCCACCGCCAACCTCCTTCACGGCGCAGATCTGTTCTTCACCCATGGCACACATCACAGACAGGATCAGGTCCTTGCCCTCTTCAAATCCACTCTTGATCTGTATTTCAGAATAAGACATTAAGATAATAGAACAGACAGTAGAGCAGAAAGTACATGCAGCTCAACAAGCTTTGATGGCTAGAGCAGAGCACTGACCTGTTTAACCAGATCTTCATCAGCAGGGAGCTTCAGGTCATCCTTAGTGTCACCACTCTCAGTTAAGAGGCTGAGCTGTAAAATTCACATGAATTGTCAAAATCAGGGAATGCTTTGCACAAAATAGACAGTAAAGCCAAATTGGAAACAAACATACATATCCATCTTCAGCAATGTCAATCAGCTGATAATCCTTGCGGTCAACATGGGGGATCTGGATGATAGCGCGATAGAGGAAGTTAGATAAGATTGGACAAGTAACAACAACCCAACGAAATGAAGCATGATCTCCATGTAGCTTACATCACAGTTGTGGGATGAAGGAACAATATCCTCAAGCTTCTTTGAGTTAAAGATGTCAATGGCAACGAAGTGGCACTTTGCGTGACCATGCTTCCCAGTCTTGGAAGTGGAGACCTCAACAACCTAGAACAAAGTTTATAAAGCAATTAATTTTCAGAAAATGTGTTCGACAACAAGTACTTTTTCTTACGGAACACAAGAATAACAGCAGATATTGGACAATCAGCCGTGCAAAGTAAAAGAAACGCAACCATAATTCAGCAGCAAACACTTGGGAAATTATAAGCACAGATCTGAGAAAAAAGATACAAACAGCATCTATTATGTGGAGGTAAGGAGTGGAGACTGGCAGTATTGTACTTTAACTAAAACTGATTAAATATGTGAACTAATAATTAATAAGAGACCCAAAACTGATTAAATATGTAAACTGCTGATTAAATACCATATACACCCTCCTCCGTCACATAATATAAGATGTTATTATGTCAAATATATATCCGTGAGCTATGACATAAATATGCCAACTGGTGATTAAACAAGCAAGTTAAATCCCTTGAATAACAGAAATCACCATTCACAACTAATTTCCCGAAATCCTGCCATGGCAAGATTTACTGAAACACGGGGATGCAAAAGATCCTAATCCATAACGTGACAGATCTAGCCTCGTTAAGATTTCCGGGAACAAGTAGCTGGATACCTAGGTAAAGATTCAAATCCACTACCGCGGATACAAAGAAACTTAGTGAAATTACTGAAGACTTGTAGATCTACAAACTCCTAAAACGAAAACTAATCATCGCAGTCGATTCACAGACGAATCAACCAACCAACCAAACAGAAAATAATACAATCAACCACAAGCAATCGTGTCGGATGAACTAGATCCAAAAGGCGCAGACCTTGCAGGGACGGCCCTTGATGACGATGTGTCCACTCTTGCGGATGGTGCCGGCCTGCTGCGGGTAGGTCTTGGAGGCGCCGGAGTCGGCCTTGGACTCGAAGTGGTGCTCATCGGTGTCCGACATCTCCGACGATCCTCCTGAGTACTGCCACAACGACAAGGATAAGGGAAAGAGGACGATGAGAAGAAGGAACTCGGAATCGATTAGATATGCGGCGGATCTGTATTGGGAAGGGGGTGCTCACCGGCGGTCGGCGGGGGTTCGGAGCAGAGGCGGAGAGGCAGCGGCAGCGGAGGGTGGATGGATCCAGGAAGCTAGGGTTCTTGGCTCCGCACTCCTCCCAGCTTTTTATGCGATGGGGATAGCCGCCGCCGGATAGGGGTTGCCTCTTTTGGGCCGCATGTCACATCAGTCCTTCATGGGCCTACACAAGGCCGTCATGTTTAGGCAGATGTGCAAGAGATCACGCCCATGTATATGCGGCCCAAGTTCCATATTTTTGCAGTACATATGTTGAGGGTGTAAATAAGAAGGACACGGCTAGGGAGCACTCGGATGCTCCTTTGTCCATCCAAGCACTCCCCCTAAAAATAGAAAGTTTACCACAATACGTGCATTTAATGTTATGTGATTTTTTTTCAAAAAGTCATAACTTTTAAACCATTTATCGAAATTGTGATCCGTTTTCATCGTTAGACCTCTTACGATGAGATCTTCGAAACTAAATCCCATTTGTATATATTTCGACAATTTTTTTTTCGAAAACCAACTCAGTCGTCGCGAAAAATCAACTCTAGTATTATGGTGAAGCAACTTCATACAAAGAGTTGGTTACACTACCTTTTTTGAATATTTTGTGCCAACTTAGTTTCTATGATACTTGGTTGGCAACAACTGCCATCAACTTCAGTATTGAGACATCAACTTTGCTCTACTTGTTGCCAATCATACTTTCTAGTACTGTTAGTAACCTGATTTTCTATGTGCACAACTTAGTAGCAATGAAAATACAACTTCATATCAAACAGTCCGCAACTTTTGGTACATCGGTATGCAACTTCAGTATAACGGTACACCATTTTGACAAACAATGATGCTAGCTGACTTAGTACTAGCAGTAGGTAAGTTAGATACAATGATACGCAAGTTCACGATAATGGAGCCCAACTAGCGGTGGGCAACTTAGGCGTGTTGTTACGTGAGATACAACTTAGTGGTAGCCATCCATATTGTAGGCAAAGTACGCGAGATGCAACTTTACATATGGGATATGCAACTTTGCATTAGAAGTACACAACTTAGCAATTGTAGGTATGAAACTTAGCACTAAGAGGTATACATGTTAGCAATAATAAATGTGCAACTAAGCACAACGGGATACAACTTAGCAATAATTAATGGGCATGAAACTTCGCAATAGAAGGTATGCAACTTAACACCAGTAAGTATGCAACTTAACACTAATGAGTATACAACTTAATACTAGTGTGGGTATGCAACCTAACAATAATGAGTATATAATTTAGCAATAGTAGGTATGCAACTTAGCACATGTGTGTAATAACAATTAACTGCTTAAAAACACGAGTTAGGAAATATGTTAGTGAACGACTTATCGCGTGTAAAATAAGACTTAGCTTGCCTATGCTACCAAAAATACTACCCAAAAAATGTGAAGAACTAATTTATCGTACACCCCCGATGACACGGCCCGAACTTTGCTTGTTTCAGCTACATCTCAGTTGGTAAATGGATGCAACTTGGGATAAAAAGAAACTTAGGTCGCGGCGAGCACCACCACACGTGCTCGGATCTCCGAGGTCCCGGCGAGGAGCGGAAGCCGCGCGGCAAGGGCGAGATGGAGGCGCGAGGAGGCCTTGGCAGCGTGCCATCTACGACACACGAGCACATGAGCGATTGCGGTCACCGGAGATGAGGAAGCCAAAACCACGAACAGGGGCTCCTCGTGGATCCAGCGGCGGTGCTCACGTGTGGGGTGGAGCGAGGCGGCCATGAGGCGAGTGGCGCAGCGCTGGGAGCGGTTGCAGGCACGCGCGGCGCACTTGGCGGGCAGCGGCCGAGTCGGCGGCGGCACTCACGCACGGGGTGGAGCGAGTCTGTCGTGAGGCGAGCGGTGCAGCACTAGGGTGTTCCCAAGCGCGCGCGTTGATCGGTGCGCGAGCGCGCGCGGTTGTGTTGCCCGGAGCTTGGCCGGGCAGGAGACGGCGACACAAATCGGGTTGAGGGAGATGACTGAGGAGGCGGTTGGCGGATCGGCTGGATCCCAGGTGTGATGGTGTCCTCAACTTACTTTAGATGATAGAACCAACTTAGTGAGGTGATAAAAGTAACTTCGCCATATTGTCAAAAAGCAACTTAACTAATATAGAAGATGATGAAGGAAAAAAAAAGGAAAACCAATTAAGTTGGATTAAGTGACCAACTTAGCTATGTTGAATAAGACAATTTAATGAAAATTATTGTATAACTTTAAAAAGGGGTAGTGCCAAAGAAAACTAAATGAACTTAACTGGAATTTAAATTCAACTAAAAATACAACTATGGTGGATTCCAGTACCCAACTTAGCTATATTGAACACTGCAACTTAATGTAAATTACTATACAACTTAATGTAAATTAGCTATATTGAACGCGTTGGAGATACTCTAAACTGGACAGGCCAAGAGGCCAGCCAGGCCAACTAGTCAGCCCCGAACCGGACAGGCCAAGAGACCAGCCAGGCCAACTAGCTAGTCAGCCCCGAACCGGCGAACCCTATCCTAATGCACGCACGCACGCACCCCATAGTTCGATCCCCTTTAGCCGCTCTCCCTCTTCTTCCTCGCGAGGTGACGACCTCCCTTTCTCCGTGCTTGCTTCCTCCCCCACCTTGATGCCCCGGCTCCCCCTGCTGGCCTCGCTCCGGCCACGCGTGATCCTCGCCCCTACCGTTCCTCTTCTTCCCCCGACAAGCGCCGCCTCGCCCAGCTCGCCCCGGAGCACCCAGCTACCTCCCGCCGGTCTCCTTCACTGGCACCGGCAGTCGCAGCGGGAGGAACTGGTGCTGTACGAGGGCGCGGTGGTCGGCCGGGCTCCAAGGCGGGGCATGCGGTAGCCAGATGGCGCCGCGCAGTGGTGTGGGTTCCCGGCGTCGCGCGGTGCAGTGGTTGGGGGCCTCCCGCCGGCGCGAGGTGCATAGGTCGAGGGCCTCTCTGCGGCGCCCGCTGCGGGTCGGTGCCCCCGGCGACACGAGGTAGCCGGCGGAGGTACGATTTTGGCGAGCGGGAGCTAAGCTAGGTGGGGAGGAAGAAATCAGGTGGGATTCTGTCCGGAAGGATTTCCGACAATCGCTTCCATCAGACGCATCGGACGGTCATCAATCGAGTGCTGGAACTGACACCCAGCATCCAAGCACTTTTTAGCAATTGGGAAATAAGAAAGTAACAGCAAAGCAAAAGGCAAAGGAAAGATTCGTTGGAAGTAACCAGTCAAACTGGGAGAAGTTGTTAGTATAAAACCACCATATTTCTAGCTAAATTTGCATTTACATGATAAAAGGCTATCATCTTTTATACGTGAATTGATACCGTTTCTGGTTGGTGACACCGCCAAACTGATGTTGTGGACTAAGACCCACTTTTTTTTCAAACTAGGCAAGGCTTGCCATTTCATTGATAAAGAAGAAGATGGCCGGTTAATTAACAGGTAACCGACCAAAAACAGATACAAGTGCACCACCATCGTCATGAAACATGACCACATTGAGCACACCCACCGACCGACCTGGCCAAATGCCAACAATTGGCCACACACTCCAACGAGAGACAACTCCGACTCGAACGAGGAGCTTTGCAAGAGAACTATGTTGGGCTTGCGCCGACCGAATCCACCACGACCCACTGGTTGCTGGTCATTGTTGTCACGGGGACACTCCACCGTACCGTAGCTCCAACTTCACAGCGACACATCGAAAAACGAGAGAACCCATCGGACACTCCGGTAACAAGCTAACGAACTCCGGCATACCACTGCCAGCAGCCGTCCCATGTGCCGCTCCTCCATGAGCAGCAGCCTACCGCTGCCCCGGCCGACCGCGTCACACCGACATGAATCTGGACATGGAGGCCCCAAGATTTGCGCCCAGGCCCGGCCCTGGGGCAGGGCAAGCGGGGTGGCCGCCCTGGGCCCAAAAAATTCAAGGGCCCATCTTTTGGGCTATGCATTACAAGGCCCGCCTGGTGGTGTTCAGGTAGGCAGGAAATCAACGCAGGAAATAAGAGAGGCCCACAGACCGCGACGAGACTAAGGGTTCAGGAATCACGAGATTAGATTGGTAGCCGCATATAAGTACGTGTGCGTGTACGCTAGCTGCTTAGTGGAAATCGCGACACTCCCGAGTTCCGACCCTTGAAAATGGCGCTCGGCCCTTGATGTGTCCCGATCTGAAACTGCGACGAAATACCGGGACGAGCATGGAGAGAAAATTGTCCATCGCGATGGTGCAACACCCTACATGTATTTCTCTGATTCTTCATATATAAGTGATCTATTCTATGCCCTAATTTCTGAGGATTGTTGATTGTTCTTGGATTGATGATGACAGTTGTGTTTTAATTGTTCCAAACGGATGATTCATAATCAATGAAGTGTTCATTATTTTGGAACCTACAGTATATCATTTTGCAAATCTCTTTCATTTCATATATATTTATACAAATGTTGATGACATATTATAAGTACAATCCATATTTAAAGTTATAAGTTGTTGACTAGAGAAATTAAAGGGAGCCTTATATTTTGGGATGACCGATCCACTTTGAGGATTTAATATTATCATGTCAAATAAAAAAATATTTTTTATACTTGTGTTAGGGGCCTTAGATTCCAGTTTCCCCCCGGGTCCCCGAAATCTCAGGACCGTCCCTATTTGCGCCCAGCATGCCACCGCGGGTCGTGGCCTCACTGACCTCGCAACTCTGCCGCGCGAGAAGAAGATGGTCACTGCGCCGCCTGATGTTGTGCAGAGTAATGCAGTTGGGAAACCCCAAAAGGAAGGTATGATGAGCACAGCAGCAAGTTTTCCCTCGAAAAGAAACCAAGGTTTAATCGACAAGTAGGAGAAAGAAATCACTTCTGAAGGTTGTTGCTGGCTGACTTTGGCAGGGCGCACTACCGGTGTCGGCAACAACGTGGAACCTGCACACAACACAACCAAACTACTTTGCCCCAACTTACAGTGAGGTTGCCAATCTCACTGGTTTTGCTGAAAACAAAGGATTACACGTATAGTGTGGAAAGAGATGTTTGTTTGCAGTGAAATAACGAAAACAGTGCTTGCAGTAAGGAAACAGAACAGGTATTTGTAGTAGATGGTTTTATCAGTGTAAAAGAAAGGACCGGGGTCCACAGTTCACTAGAGGTGTCTCTTCATAAAGATAAATAACATGCTGGGTAAACAAATTACATCTGGGTAATTGACAGAATAAAGACCATACATGACAAGATGATTACTATGAGATTCATTTGGGCATTACAACGAGATTCAAAGATGTAACCCAACTGCATCTATGACTAACAATCCACCCTCAGGATATCATCCGAACAACTTGGGGTATTAAGTTGCAAGCAACAGATTATTGCATTAAGTAAAGTGTGTGAAGTAAATAATAAAATTATCCTTGGATAAAGCATTTTTGTTTTATCCCTAGTAGCAATAACACATTTACAACCTTATGAGTTATTGTTACTCTCCCAGATTTCTAGAGGCATGAACCCACTATCGAGCATAAATACTCCCTCTTGAAGTCACAAGCAAATACTTGGCTAGAACATCTACTTAGGGGTGGAATCGAGCCAAGCCGAGCCGGCTCGAGGCTCGGCTCGTGGAGGCTCGAGGGAATTCGAGCCGAGCCCAGGCTTGGCTTGCTGCAGATGAGGGGCTGAAAAGTGGGCTTGAGGCTCGGCTCGTACGGCTCACGAGCCATCCACCAAAATTAGATGGGAGGTATCCCGTGCCCTGCTCACGAACATGATTCCTCTCCCAGTGTCTTGCTCGTGTCCCTAGCGATAGGGTTGGAGCGCGACGCCGCGTCGCCATCCTCGCCGGCCTCCACCAGCAACGCCGGCCACCGTCGCCCCCTTCTCCTCCTCCAATGGATCCCACTGACCATCTGCCCCGGTGCTCACCTAGGACGCCCACAGGGCCTAGGGTTAGTGGTGGGTGCCGCCCGGCCCGCCCGTCGCTCGACTCAGCCCTCCGCCCGTCGTCCCTCCGCCCGAACCAGGCGGCTCCTCTCCTTCACGCTCACGGCTGAGCCCAGCAACGCCGGCCTCCACCCTCACTGTAAACTTCTCCTTCTCCAAATCTCTTTCATTTCTTCAAATTTGCTAGTAAGTTTCTGTAATTAATTTTAATTTGGTGATGGTAATTACTATTAGAACATACTGTTGTACGCTGCATCCCGATTGATATCTTTAGTTATTGCTTATCTTTAGCTATTTTTTGGTTTCTTTAGTTGCTGCAATGTTTTGTACAACAACAAAAATGAATCTAAATGTTGTATAGATTCGACATGCGGCTTACGAAATGACAAGGGATGCCAACGATGGTCGTGGGAGATGAAATGATGGAGCGGTGGTTCTTTTATCGTTGAAATTCATGTTTAGCTATGACTCATGTTCTATTTGTTCTATTCGGAGTTGTTGAACTAAGTGCATGTGTTTGTAATGTATGACACTATATTGGAATAAGTACATGCATTTGTGTGGTGAGAACTTGTCATGTATGCTACTTTGTGAAACATGTTAGACTATGTTTTGGATGTATTCATGCTATATTGTTGTTTATACTTGTGAAATGCTACGTTTTTATCATAGATTATGGCTAATTATTAAATTACATCGAGCCCTCGAGTCGGCTTGCAAGCTTAATCGAGCGGGCTTGTCGAGCCTCGAGCCTTGATTGGAAGGTTTAGGTTTGGCTTGCCTCATCTTCGAGCCGAGTCGAGCCTGAGCCAAGCCTTGTCGAGCCCAAGCCGAGCCCCGAGCCTCGAGCTTCAAGTCCACCCCTACATCTACTGCCAACGGAGAGCATGCAAGATCACAAATAACATATAAAAACAGATGTATAATCAACTCAATCATACTACTCAATAATCATCGGATCTCAGCAAACACAACATGTAGCATTACATAAAGATGATCTTGATCATGTTAGGCAGCTCACAAGATCTAAACATGAAGCATAAGGAGGAGAAGACAACCATCTAGCTACTGCTATGGACTCATAGTCCAAAAATAAACTACTCTCGCATCACTTCGGAGGCGGGCATGGTGATGAAGAGGCCTCTGGTGATGACCTCCCTCTCGGGCAGGGTGCCAAGAAGAGCTTCAGAACCCTCCCGAACTAGGGTCGACGATGGCGGCGGCTACAGGACTTTTCGTGGATGGAGGCTCGGGTATTTAGGTTTTTCCCGAGGATGTCAATTTATAGGCGAAAGGGCGATGTTGGTGGGTGATACGTCTCAAACGTATCTATAATTTCTTATGTTCCATGCTAGTTTTATGACAATACTCACTTGTTTTATACACACTTTACATTATTTATACGCATTTTCCGGCACTAACCTATTAACGAGATGCCGAAGCGCCGGTTCTCGTTTTGTGCTGTTTTTGGTTTCGTAAATCCTACACAGGGAATATTCTCGGAATTGGACGAAACGAACGCCCAGGGTCTTATTTTTCCACGGAGCTTCCAGAAGACCGAAAAGGATACAAAGTGGGGCCACGAGGCGCCCTAACCATAGGGCGGCGCGGCCAGCATGGGGCCCGCGCCGGCCTATGGTGTGGGGCCCCCGTGCCTCCTCCGACTCTGCCCTTCCGCCTACTTAAACTCTCCGTCGCGAAAACCCTATTACCGAGAGCCACGATACGGAAAAAATTCCAGAGACGCCGCCGCCGCCAATCCCATCTCGGGGGATTCAGGAGATTGATACATCTCCGACGTATCGATAATTTCTTATGTTCTATGCCATATTATTGATGATACCTACATGTTTTATGCACACTTTATGTCATATTCGTGCATTTTCTGGAACTAACCTATTAACAAGATGCCGAAGTGCCGGTTCCGTTTTCTGCTGTTTTTGGTTTCAGAAATCCTAGTAACGAAATATTCTCGGAATTGGACGAAACGAAGACCCGGGGCCCTATTTTTCCACGGAGCTTCCGGAAGACCGAAGAACACACGAAGTGGGGCCACGAGGTGGCCGAGCTATAGGGCGGCGCGGCCCAAGCCCCGGCCGCGCCGACCTATAGTGTGGACCCCTCGTGACGCCCCTTGACCTGCCCTTCCGCCTACTTAAAGCCTCCGTCGCGAAACCCCCGAGGCGAAAAACCACGATACGGAAAACCTTACCGAGACGCCGTCGCCGCCGATCCCATCTCGGGGGATTCCGGAGATCTCCTCCGGCACCCCTGCCGGAGAGGGGATTCATCTCCCGGGGGACTCTACACCGCCATGGTCGCCTCCGGAGTGATGAGTGAGTAGTTCACCCCTGGACTATGGGTCCATAGCAGTAGCTAGATGGTTGTCTTCTCCTCATTGTGCTTCATTGTTGGATCTTGTGAGCTGCCTAACATGATCAAGATCATCTATCTCGTAATTCTATATGTTGTGTTTGTCGGGATCCGATGGATAGAGAATACCATGTCATGTTAATTATCAAGTTATTATACATGTGTTGTTTATGATCTTCCATGCTCTCCGTTTCTAGTAGAGGCTCGGCCAAGTTTTTACTTTTAACTCCAAGAGGGAGTACTTATGCTCGATAGTGGGTTCATGCCTGCATTGACACCGGGACGATGTGACAGAAAGTTCTAAGGTTGTGTTGTGCTTGTTGCCACTAGGGATAAAACATTTACGCTATGTCCGAGGATGTAGTTGTTGATTACATTACGCACCATACTTAATGCAATTGTCCGTTGTTTAGCAACTTAATACTGGAGGGGTTCGGATGATAACCTCGAAGGTGGACTTTTTAGGCATAGATGCAGTTGGATGGCGGTCTATGTACTTTGTCGTAATGCCCAATTAAATCTCACTGTACTTATCATGTCATGTATGTGCATTGTTATGCCCTCTCTATTTGTCAATTGCCCGACTGTAATTTGTTCACCCAACATGCTTTTATCTTATGGGAGAGACACCTCTAGTGAACTGTGGACCCCGGTCCATTCTTTAATACTGAAATACAAATCTGCTCCAATACTTGTTTTACTATTTTCTCTGCAAACAATCATCTTCCACACAATACGGTTAATCCTTTGTTACAGCAAGCCGGTGAGATTGACAACCTCACTCGTTTCGTTGGGGCAAAGTACTTTGGTTGTGTTGTGCAGGTTCCACGTTGGCGCCGGAATCTCCGGTGTTGCGCCGCACTACATCCCGCCGCCATCAACCTTCAACGTGCTTCTTGGCTCCTCCCGGTTCGATAAACCTTGGTTTCTTTCGAGGGAAAACTTGCTGCTGTGCGCATCATACCTTCCTCTTGGGGTTGCCCAACGAACGTGTGAAATACACGCCATCAAGCTCTTTTTCTGGCGCCGTTGCCGGGGAGATCAAGACACGCTGCAAGGGGAGTCTCCACTTCTCAATCTCTTTACTTTGTTTTTGTCTTGCTTTATTCTATTTACTACTTTGTTTGCTGCATTATATCAAAACACAAAAAAATTAGTTGCTAGTTTTACTTTATTTGCTATCTTGTTTGCTATATCAAAAACACAAAAAAATTAGTTTACTTGCATTTACTTTATTTAGTTTGCTTTATTTACTATTGCTAAAATGGCCAACCCTGAAAATACTAAGTTGTGTGACTTCACTAGCACAAATAATAATGATTTCTTATGCACACCTATTGCTCCACCTGCTACTACCGCAGAATTCTTTGAAATTAAACCTGCTTTACTTAATCTTGTTATGCGAGAGCAATTTTCTGGTGTTAGTTCTGATGATGCTGCTGCCCATCTCAATAATTTTGTTGAACTATGTGAAATGCAAAAATATAAAGATGTAGATGGTGACATTATAAAATTAAAATTGTTTCCTTTCTCATTAAGAGGAAGAGCTAAAGATTGGTTGCTATCTCCGCCTAAGAATAGTATTGATTCCTGGACTAAATGCAAGGATGCTTTTATTGGTAGATATTATCCCCCTGCTAAAATTATATCTTTGAGGAGTAGCATAATGAATTTTAAACAATTAGATAATGAACATGTTGCTCAAGCTTGGGAAAGAATGAAATCTCCGGTTAAAAATTGCCCAACCCATGGATCGACTACTTGGATGATCATCCAAACCTTCTATGCAGGACTAAATTTTTCTTCGCGGAATTTATTGGATTCAGCTGCTGGAGGTACCTTTATGTCCATCACTCTTGGTGAAGCAACAAAGCTCCTTGATAATATAATGGTTAATTACTCTGAATGGCACACGGAAAGAGCTCCACAAGGTAAGAAGGTAAATTCTGTTGAAGAATCCTCTTCCTTGAATGATAAGATTGATGCTATTATGTCTATGCTTGTTAATGGTAGGACTAATGTTGATCCTAATAATGTTCCGCTAGCTTCATTGGTTGCTCAAAATTCTAGACCACATCCTGCTAATGGTAATTCTTATGGTAGATATGTTTCACTTAATGATGAAAAGATATTAGAAATTGAAAGGTCCACCAAGAGCTTTATGCAATCACAGTATGAGCAAAATAAACTGTTTACTAAAACTATGAATGAGCAATCTACCTTGTTGAAGAAAATAGGAAATCAACTTGAAAATCTGAATATGGAGATTTCTGGGTTGCAAACTAAACTTGCAAATGCTGAAGACCAAATCTCATACATGTCCGCGTCACAATCTTCTTTAATTAATAAAATGGCTGCTAAACCCGATGATATTGAAAATAAAATTGTTACTACAGCAAATGCCATCCAAGTTAGAATTAATGAGAATATAAGATTAATGGCTGAACTGCGAGCTAGGTGGGATAGAGAAGAAAATGAAAAACTAGCTAAAAAAGAAAATGTAGCTAAAGTTTGGACTATTACCACCACTAGCAATGCTAATGATTCACATGTTGCTGCACCTCCTACTATCAATGGTAAAATAATTGGTGTTGGCAATGCTTCTACTCCTAGTGCAAAGCGCGCAAAATTACCCGAAACTGCTAAAACTGCTGAAACTGCTTGTGATAAAACTGCTGAAATTTTTTCCAACCTTGGGGATGATAATCCCATTGCTTTAGATTGTAATGATTTAGATTTTGATGATTTCCATATCTCTGAAGTTATAAAGTTCTTACAAAAACTTGCTAAAAGTCCCAATGCTAGCGCTATAAACTTGGCTTTCACAAAACATATTACAAATGCTCTCATAAAAGCTAGAGAAGAGAAACTAAAACTTGAAACTTCTATTCCTAGAAAGCTAGAGGATGGTTGGGAGCCCATCATTAAAATGAGAATCAAAGATTTTGATTGTAATGCCTTATGTGATCTTGGTGCAAGTATTTCTGTTATGCCTAAAAAAGTCTATGATATGCTTGACTTGCCACCATTGAAGAATTGTTATTTGGATGTTAATCTCGCCGATAATGCTAAAAAGAAACCTTTGGGGAAAGTTGATAATGTTCATATTATGGTTAACAATAACCTTGTCCCCGTTGATTTTGTTGTCTTGGATATTGAATGCAATGCATCTTGCCCCATTATATTGGGAAGACCTTTTCTTCGAACCGTTGGTGCTACTATTGATATGAAGGAAGGTAATATTAAATATCAATTTCCTCTCAAGAAAGGTATGGAACACTTCCCTAGAAAGAGAATGAAGGTACCTTATGATTCTATCATTAGAACAAATTATGATGTTGATGCTTCATCTTTCGATGTTACTTGAGATACACTTTACGCGCCTAGCTGAAAGGCGTTAAAGAAAAGCGCTTATGGGAGACAACCCATGTTTTTACTACAGTACTTTGTTTTATATTTGTGTCTTGGAAGTTGTTTACTACTGTAGCAACCTCTCCTTATCTTAGTTTTAAGTTTTGTTGTGCCAAGTAAATTCTTTGATAGAAAAGTAAGTACTAGATTTGGATTACTGCGCAGTTCCAGATTTCTTTGCTGTCACGAATCTGGGTCTATCTCCCTGTAGGTAGCTCAGAAAATTACGCCAATTTACGAGCATGATCCTCGGATATGTACGCAACTTTCATTCAATTTGAGCATTTTCGTTTGAGCAAGTCTGGTGGCCTAATAAAATCCATCTTTACGGACTGTTCTGTTTTGACAGATTCTGTCTTTTATTTCGCATTGCCTCTTTTGCTATGTTGGATGAATTTCTTTGATCCATTAATGTCCAGTAGCTTTATGCAATGTCCAGAAGTGTTAAGAATGATTGTGTCACCTCTGAACATGTGAATTTTTATTATGCACTAACCCTCTAATGAGTTGTTTCGAGTTTGGTGTGGAGGAAGTTTTCAAGGATCAAGAGAGGAGTATGATGCAATATGATTAAGGAGAGTGAAAGCTCTAAGCTTGGGGATGCCCCGGTGGTTCACCCCTGCATATATTAAGAATACTCAAGCGTCTAAGCTTGGGGATGCCCAAGGCATCCCCTTCTTCATCGACAACATTATCAGGTTCCTCCCCTGAAACTATATTTTTATTCGGCCACATCTTATGTACTTTGCTTGGAGCATCGGTTTGTTTTTGTTTTTTGTTTTGTTTGAATAAAATGGATCCTAGCATTCACTTTATGGGAGAGAGACACGCTCCGCTGTTGCATATGGACAAATATGTCCTTAGGCTCTACTCATAGTATTCATGGCGAAGTTTCTTCTTCGTTAAATTGTTATATGGTTGGAATTGGAAAATGATACATGTAGTAACTCTAAAATGTTTTGGATAATTTGATACTTGGCAATTGTTGTGCTCATGTTTAAGCTCTTGCATCATATACTTTGCACCCATTAATGAAGAAATACTTAGAGCTTGCTAATTTGGTTTGCATATTTGGTTTCTCTAGAGTCTAGATAACATCTAGTATTGAGTTTTGAACAACAAGGAAGACGGTATGGAGTCTTATAATGTTTACCATATGTCTTTTATGTGAGTTTTGTCTGTACTGTTCATCCTTGTGTTTGTTTCAAATAACCTTGCTAGCCTAAACCTTGTATCGAGAGGGAATACTTCTCATGCATCCAAAATACTTGAGCCAACCACTATGCCATTTGTGTCCACCATACCTACCTACTACATGGTATTTATCCGCCATTCCAAAGTAAATTGCTTGAGTGCTACCTTTAAAATTCCATCATTCACCTTTGCAATATATAGCTCATGGGACAAATAGCTTAAAAACTATTGTGGTATTGAATATGTACTTATGCACTTTATCTCTTATTAAGTTGCTTGTTGAGCGATAACCATGTTTCGGGGACGCCATCAACTATTCTTTGTTGGATATCATGTGAGTTGCTATGCATGTCCGTCTTGTCTGAAGCAAGAGAGATCTACCACCTTCATGATTGGAGCATGCATGTTGTTAGAGAAGAACTTTGGGCCGCTAACTAAAGCCATGATTCATGGTGGAAGTTTCAGTTTGGACACATATCCTCAATCTCATATGAGAATAATAATTGTTGCCACATGCTTATGCATTAAAGAGGAGTCCATTATCTCGTTGTCCATGTTGTCCCGGTATGGATGTCTAAGTTGAGAATAATCAAAAGCGAGAAATCCAAAATGCGAGCTTTCTCCTTAGACCTTTGTACAGGCGGCATGGAGGTACCCCATTGTGACACTTGGTCAAAACATGTGCATTGCAAAGATCCGGTAGTCCAAGTTAATTAGGACAAGGTGCGGGCACTATTAGTATACTATGCATGAGACTTGCAACTTGTAAGATATAACTTTCATAACTCATATGCTTTATTACTACCGTTGACAAAATTGTTTCATGTTTTCAAAATAAAAGCTCTAGCACAAATATAGCAATCGATGCTTTCCTCTTTGAAGGACCATTCTCTTTACTTTTATGTTGAGTCAGTTCACCTATCTCTCTCCACCTCAAGAAGCAAACACTTGTGTGAACCGTGCATTGATTCCTACATACTTGCATATTGTACTTGTTATATTACTCTATGTTGACAATTATCCATGAGATATACATGTTACAAGTTGAAAGCAACCGCTGAAACTTAATCTTCCTTTGTGTTGCTTCAATACCTTTACTTTGATTTATTGCTTTATGAGTTAACTCTTATGCAAGACTTATTAATACTTGTCTTGAAGTACTATTCATCAAAAGTCTTTGCTATATGATTCACCTGTTTACTCATGTCATCACCATTGTTATGATCGCTGCATCCACTACATATGTTTACAAATAGTATGATCAAGGTTATGATGGCATATCACTTCAGAAATTATCTTTGTTATCGTTTTACCTCGCTCGGGACGAGCGAGAACTAAGCTTGGGGATGCTTGATACGTCTCCGACGTATCGATAATTTCTTATGTTCTATGCCATATTATTGATGATACCTACATGTTTTATGCACACTTTATGTCATATTCGTGCATTTTCCGGAACTAACCTATTAACAAGATGCCGAAGTGCCGGTTCTGTTTTCTCGCTGTTTTTGGTTTCGAAATCCTAGTAACGAAATATTCTCGGAATTGGACGAAACGAAGACCCAGGGCCCTATTTTTCCACGGAGCTTCCGGAAGACCGAAGAACACACGAAGTGGGGCCACGAGGTGGCCGAAGCTATAGGGCGGCGCGGCCCAAGCCCCGGCCGCGCCGACCTATAGTGTGGACCCCTCGTGACGCCCCTTGACCTGCCCTTCCGCCTACTTAAAGCCTCCGTCGCGAAACCCCCGAGGCGAAAAACCACGATACGGAAAACCTTACCGAGACGCCGTCGCCGCCGATCCCATCTCGGGGGATTCCGGAGATCTCCTCCGGCACCCCGCCGGAGAGGGGATTCATCTCCCGGAGGACTCTACACCGCCATGGTCGCCTCCGGAGTGATGAGTGAGTAGTTCACCCCTGGACTATGGGTCCATAGCAGTAGCTAGATGGTTGTCTTCTCCTCATTGTGCTTCATTGTTGGATCTTGTGAGCTGCCTAACATGATCAAGATCATCTATCCGTAATTCTATATGTTGTGTTTGTCGGGATCCGATGGATAGAGAATACCATGTCATGTTAATTATCAAGTTATTATACATGTGTTGTTTATGATCTTGCATGCTCTCCGTTTCTAGTAGAGGCTCTGGCCAAGTTTTTACTTTTAACTCCAAGAGGGAGTACTTATGCTCAATAGTGGGTTCATGCCTGCATTGACACCTGGGACAGTGACATAAAGTTCTAAGGTTGTGTTGTGCTGTTGCCACTAGGGATAAAACATTGGCGCTATGTCCGAGGATGTAGTTGTTGATTACATTACGCACCATACTTAATGCAATTGTCTGTTGTTTAGCAACTTAATACCGGAGGGGGTTCGGATGATAACCTCGAAGGTGGACTTTTTAGGCATAGATGCGGTTGGATGGCGGTCTATGTACTTTGTCGTAATGCCCAATTAAATCTCACTATACTTATCATGTCATGTATGTGCATTGTTATGCCCTCTCTATTTGTCAATTGCCCGACCGTAATTTGTTCACCCAACATGCTTTTATCTTATGGGAGAGACACCTCTAGTGAACTGTGGACCCCGGTCCATTCTTTAATACTCGAAATACAAATCTGCTGCAATACTTGTTTTACTATTTTCTCTCGCAAACAATCATCTTCCACACAATACGGTTAATCCTTTGTTACGAGCAAGCCGGTGAGATTGACAACCTCATCTGTTTCGTTGGGGCAAAGTACTTTGGTTGTGTTGTGCAGGTTCCACGTTGGCGCCGGAATCTCCGGTGTTGCGCCGCACTACATCCCGCCGCCATCAACCTTCAACGTGCTTCTTGGCTCCTCCTGGTTCGATAAACCTTGGTTTCTTTCTGAGGGAAAACTTGCTGCTGTGCGCATCATACCTTCCTCTTGGGGTTGCCCAACGAACGTGTGAAATACACGCCATCAGAGATCGCCTCCGGCACCCTGCCGGAGAGGGGAATCATCTCCCGGAGGACTCTACACCACATGATCGCCTCCGGACTGATGTGTGAGTAGTTCATCTTTGGACTATGGGTCCATAGCAGTGATACGTCTCCGACGTATCGATAATTTCTTATGTTCCATGCCACATTATTGATGTTATCTACATGTTTTATGCACACTTTATGTCATATTCGTGCATTTTCCGGAACTAACCTATTAACAAGATGCCGAAGTGCCGCTTGTTGTTTTCGCTGTTTTTGGTTTCGAAATCCTAGTAAGGAAATATTCTCGGAATTGGACGAAATCAAAGCCCAGGGGCCTATTTTTCCACGAAGCTTCCGAAGTCCGAAGGAGAGACGAAGAGGGGCCACGAGGGGGCCACACCCTAGGGCGGCGCGGCCCCCCTTGGCCGCGCGGCCCCGTGGTGTGGGGCCCTCGTGCCGCCTCTTGACCTACCCTTCCGCCTACAAATAGCCTCCGTGACGAAACCCCCAGCACCGAGAGCCACGATACGGAAAACCTTACGCAGACGCCGTCGCCGCCGATCCCATCTCGGGGATCCAGGAGATCGCCTCCGGCACCCTGCCGGAGAGGGGAATCATCCCCCGGAGGACTCTACGCCGCCATGGTCACCTCCGGTGTGATGTGTGAGTAGTCTACCCCTGGACTATGGGTCCATAGCAGTAGCTAGATGGTTGTCTTCTCCCCATTGTGCTATCATTGTCGGATCTTGTGAGCTGCCTATCATGATCAAGATCATCTATCTGTAATTCTATATGTTGCGTTTGTTGGGATCCGATGAATAGAGAATACTTGTTATGTTGATTATCAAAGTTATGCTTATGTGTTGTTTATGATCTTGCATGCTCTCCGTTACTAGTAGATGCTCTGGCCAAGTAGATGCTTGTAACTCCAAGAGGGAGTACTTATGCTCGATAGTGGGTTCATGCCCGCATTGACACCGGGACAAGTGATGTAAAGTTCTAAGGTTGTGTTGTGCCGTTGCCACTAGGGATAAAACATTGATGCTATGTCTAAGGATGTAGTTGTTGATTACATTACGCACCATACTTAATGCAATTGTCTCGTTGCTTGCAACTTAATACTCGGAGGGGGTTCGGATGATAACCCGAAGGTGGACTTTTTAGGCATAGATGCAGTTGGATGGCGGTCTATGTACTTTGTCGTAATGCCCAATTAAATCTCACTATACTCATCATGATATGTATGTGCATTGTCATGCTCTCTTTATTTGTCAATTGCCCAACCGTAATTTGTTCACCCAACATGCTGTTCGTCTTATGGGAGAGACACCTCTAGTGAACTGTGGACCCCGGTCCAATTCTCTTTATCGAAATACAATCTATCGCAATACTTGTTTTACTCGTTTTCTCTCGCAAACAATCATTTTCCACACAATACGGTTAATCCTTTGTTACAGCAAGCCGGTGAGATTGACAACCTCACTGTTTCGTTGGGGCAAAGTACTTTGGTTGTGTTGTGCAGGTTCCACGTTGGCGCCGGAATCCCCGGTGTTGCGCCGCACTACATCTCGCCGCCATCAACCTTCAACGTGCTTCTTGACTCCTACCGGTCCGATTAAACCTTGGTTTCTTACCGAGGGAAACTTGCCGCTGTGCGCATCACACCTTCCTCTTGGGGTTCCCAACGGACGCGTGTCGAACGAAAGACAATACGTCAACCACGCGCATCAAGCAAATTTCCGGCGCCGTTGCCGGGGAGATCAAGACACGCTGCAAGGGGAGTCTCCACTTCTCAATCTCTTTACTTTGTTTTTGTCTTGCTTTATTTTATTTACTACTTTGTTTGCTGCACTAAATCAAAATACAAAAAAAATTAGTTACTAGCATTTACTTTACTTATTTCATCATGTTTCCTTTTAATTTTACCACAAAGAACATACCGGTAGGACGTGGGTCTATAGTTGGGAGAAATAATATAGAAGAATTCTTCAACCATGTTAGTACCATTGAAAATTTTGAAGATAGACACTTGGTAGACCTTGCGCCTACTTATGAAATTGTTGTCGCGCATTTAGTTCGCTTGTTGGAAACTAAATTTGTTAATCTTAATCCTATAATCCAACACATGTTTTTCACACTTGGTGATATGGAAGAAGGGGAAAAGAAAGATTTTGTTTTAGAAACCCTTCTTAGAGAATTTGGTGGTCTAGCAAGAGAAGCTAGAAAGGTCTTTGCTAAATTTAATATGCTTGGTTCTCCTACTAATTTTGTTAGTCTCCTTGAAAAGATGGATATGGATAGAATAAGATACACTAATAATATTGATGATGGTGGGGAGATCAAAGCACCAATACCATGTAAGCTCCTAGCTATGAATGATGCGCTAGAAAATAACTATGCTTGGCTTGTTCCCGAAAATTTGTTTGATGAGAGTAGCACGCCTAAAACTAATGAAAAGGGAGATGCTAAAACTTATGTATCTAATATACTATGCCTGGTTGAGAAAACTCCGCACCCCGCTGTAGAAGTACCACCCTTCGATAATACTTGATATACACTTTCGCGCCTAGCTGAAAGGCGTTAAAGAAAAGCGCTTATGGGAGACAACCCATGTTTTTACCTACAGTACTTTGTTTTTATTTTGTATCTTGGAAGTTGTTTACTACTGTAGCAACCTCTCCTTATCTTAGTTTTGTGTTTTGTTGTGCCAAGTAAAGTCTTTGATAGTAAAGTAAGTACTAGATTTGGATTACTGCGCGGAAACAGATTTCTTTGTCGTCACGAATCTAGGTCTAATTCTCTGTAGGTAACTCAGAAAATTATGCCAATTTACGTGAGTGATCCTCAGATATGTACGCAACTTTCATTCAATTTGAGAATTTTCATTTGAGCAAGTCTGGTGGCCTAATAAAATCCATCTTTACGGACTGTTCCGTTTTGACAGATTCTGCCTTTTATTTCGCATTGCCTCTTTTGCTATGTTGGATGAATTTCTTTGATCCATTAATGTCCAGTAGCTTTATGCAATGTCCAGAAGTGTTAAGAATGATTGTGTCACCTCTGAACATGTTAATTTTTATTGTCCACTAACCCTCTAATGAGTTGTTTCGAGTTTGGTGTGGAGGAAGTTTTCAAGGGTCAAGAGAGGAGGATGATATACTACGATCAAGAAGAGTGAAAAGTCTAAGCTTGGGGATGCCCCGGTGGTTCATCCCTGCATATATCAAGAAGACTCAAGCGTCTAAGCTTGGGGATGCCCAAGGCATCCCCTTCTTCATCGATAACATTATCAGGTTCCTTCTCTTGAAACTATATTTTTATTCGGTCACATCTTATGTGCTTTACTTGGAGCGTCCGTGTGCTTTTGTTTTTGCTTTTGTTTGAATAAATTGGATCTACATTCATGCTTGTGTGGGAGAGAGACACGCTCCGCTGGTTCATATGAACACATGTGTTCTTAGCTCATAATATTCATGGCGAAGTTTCCTCTTCGTTAAATTGTTATATGGTTGGAATTGGAAAATGATACATGTAGTAATTGCTATAATGTCTTGGGTAATGTGATACTTGGCAATTGTTGTGCTCATGTTTAATCTCTTGCATCATATACTTTGCACCTATTAGTGAAGAATACATAGAGCATGCTAAAATTTGGTTTGCATATTTGGTTTCTCTAAGGTCTAGATAATTTCTAGTATTGAGTTTGAACAACAAGGAAGACGGTGTAGAGTCTTATAATGTTTTTAATATGTCTTTTATGTGAGTTTTGCTGCACCGGTTCATCCTTGTGTTTGTTTCAAATAAGCCTTGCTAGCCTAAACCTTGTATCGAGAGGGAATACTTCTCATGCATCCAAAATACTTGAGCCAACCACTATGCCATTTGTGTCCACCGTACCTACCTATACTACATGGTATTTTCCCGCCATTCCAAAGTAAATTGCTTGAGTGCTACCTTTAAAATTCCATCATTCACCTTTGCAATATATAGCTCATGGGACAAATAGCTTAAAAACTATTGTAGTATTGAATATGTAATTATGCACTTTATCTCTTATTAAGTTGCTTGTTGTGCGATAACCATGTTCACTGGGGGAACGCCATCAACTCATTGTTGAATTTCATGTGAGTTGCTATGCATGTTCGTCTTGTCCGAAGTAAGGGCGATCTACACCGAGTTGAATGGTTTGAGCATGCATATTGTGAGAGAAGAACATTGGGCCGCTAACTAAAGCCATGATTCATGGTGGAAGTTTCAGTTTTGGACAAACATCCTCAAATCTCTAATGAGAAAATAATTAATTGTTGTCAAATGCTTAAAGCATTAAAAGAGGAGTCCATTATCTGTTGTCTATGTTGTCCCGGTATGGATGTCTAAGTTGAGAATAAT
>NC_061514.1:177437802-177452428 GCF_022539505.1 Lolium rigidum | reverse complement strand
CAAACACTTGTATCAACTGTGTGCATTGATTCTTACATATTTACTTATTGCACTTGTTATATTACTTTGTGTTGACAATTATCCATGAGATATATATGTTGAAGTTGAAAGCAACCGCTGAAACTTATATCTTCCTTTGTGTTGCTTCAATACCTTTACTTTGAATTTATTGATTTATGAGTAACTCTTATGCAAGTCTTATTGATGCTTGTCTTGAAAGTATTATTCATGAAAAGTCTTTGCTATATGATTCATTTGTTTACTCATTATCTTCATCATTGCTTCGAATCGCTGCATTCATCTCATATGCTTTACAATAGTATGATCAAGATTATGATAGCATGTCACTTCGAAATTATCTTTGTTATCGTTTACCTACTCGAGGGCGAGTAGGAACTAAGCTTGGGGATGCTTGATACGTCCCAAACGTATCTATAATTTCTTATGTTCCATGCTACTTTTATGATGATACTCACATGTTTTATACACATTATATGTCATTATTATGCATTTCCGGCACTAACCTATTGACGAGATGCCGAAGAGCCAGTTGCCGTTTTCTGCTGTTTTTGATTTCAGAAATCCTACAAAGGAAATATTCTCGGAATTGGATGAAATCAACGCCCAGGGTCCTATTTTTCCACGAAGCTTCCAGAAGACCGGAGGAGTTACGAAGTGGGGCCACGAGGTGGCGACACAGTAGGGCGGCGCGGCCCAAGCCCTGGCCGCGCCGGCCTATTGTGTGGGCCCCTCGTGACGCCCATTGACCTGCCCTTCCGCCTACGTAAAGCCTTCGTCGCGAAACCCCCAGTACCGAGAGCCACGATACGGAAAACCTTACAGAGACGCCGCCGCCAATCCCATCTCGGGGGATTCAGGAGATCGCCTCCGGCACCCTGCCGGAGAGGGAATCATCTCCCGGAGGTCTCTTCATCGCCATGATCGCCTCCGGATCGATGTGTGAGTAGTCCACCCCTGGACTATGGGTCCATAGAAGTAGCTAGATGGTTGTCTTCTCCTCATTGTGCTATCATGTTAGATCTTGTGAGCTGCCTATCATGATCAAGATCATCTATTTGTAATCCTACATGTTGTGTTTGTTGGGATCCGATGAATATTGAATACTATGTCAAGTTGATTACCAATCTATCATATATGTTATTTATGTTCTTGCATGCTCTCCGTTGCTAGTAGAGGCTCTGGCCAAGTTGATACTTGTGACTCCAAGAGGGAGTATTTATGCTCGATAGTGGGTTCATGCCTCCATTAAATCCGGGACAAAGGATGGAAAGTTCTAAGGTTGTGGATGTGCTTCGTTGCCACTAGGGATAAAACATCGATGCTTTGTCTAAGGATATTTGTGTTGATTACATTACGCACCAAACTTAATGCAATTGTCTGTTGTTTACAACTTAATACTGGAGGGGGTTCGGATGATAACCTGAAGGTGAACTTTTTAGGCATAGATGCATGCTGGATAGCGGTCTATGTACTTTGTCGTAATGCCCTGATTAAATCTCATAGTACTCATCATGATATATGTATGTGCATTGTTATGCCTTCTTTATTTGTCAATTGCCCAACCGTAATTTGTTCACCCAACATCTCGTTTATCTTATGGGAGAGACACCACTAGTGAACCGTGGACCCCGGTCCTATTCTTTACATCTGAAATACAATCTACCGCAATTGTTCTTTACTCGTTCTTCGCAAACAATCATCATCATCCACACTATACATCTAATCCTTTGTTTACAGCAAGCCGGTGAGATTGACAACCTCACTGTTACGTTGGGGCAAAGTATTTTGATTGTGTTGTGCAGGTTCCACGTTGGCGCCGGAGTCCTTGGTGTTGCGCCGCACTACACTCCGCCACCAACAACCTTCACGTGCTTCTTGACTCCTACCGGTTCGACAACCTTGGTTTCTTACTGAGAGAAACTTGCTGTTGTACGCATCACAGCTTCCACTTGGGGTTCCCAACGGGCGTGTGCTTTATGCGTCATCAGTGACCAAATATTTGGAGCCAAAAATAATCCAAGAAAAGGAACTTGATTATACATAGAGGATGACATACGGGTCTCATTTTGCAGCAGCGGTCCCAACGTTTCAAATGCGGCTTGAAATCAAAAGAAAAAGAAAGTAGCCAGATATTAGGGGTCAAAAAAACTCCAAGAAAAGAAAGTTGATTGTACATGGAGGATAACATGCGGGTCCCACGAGTCAGCATCTTACTCCATGTTTCTAAGGCGGCAGAGGATCAAAAGAAAAAGGAATTAGCCAAAAATCAGAGGGTGAAAAAAATCCAAGAAAAGAAACTTTTATTATACATAGAGGATGACATGTGGGTCCCATGAGCCAGCAGGTTCCTCAACGTTTCAAAGGCGGCAGGAGATCGAAATAAAAAAGCAAGTGACCAAATATCAGGAGCCAAAAATAATCCAAGAAAAGAAAATTTTATTGTACATAGAGGATGACATGCGGGTCCCATTTTGCACCAGCGGTCTCAACGTTTCCAAGGCGGCACAGGACCAAAAGAAAAAGGAAGTAACCAGAAATCAGGGGGCTAAAAAAATCCAAGAAAATAAAGATTTCAATTGGGCTGCATCTGGCCATCTGGGCCTTCGAACTATCCTGCTGGACGCCTTTTGACTCATACAATTTCAGCCCATTCCAAAACAGGAAAGTCCTATGCTTCGCAAAAACAAAAACAAGGAGATTCAACATATAAGTTTGTTTATTTAAAATTAAAGAATTAATTTATCCGTTTGCAAGCTCAGAGCGAAATACACTGTTTATTGCCTGCAAAATAATCAAGATATCACATGTTTCTTGTACGGGAGGTCGACATCGGGACCCATGAGCCGACGAGTCGTCGTCAACGTTTTAAAGGCGGCAGGGGATCAAAAGTAAAAAATAAACCAAAAATATGTTGGTAAAAAATCCAAGAAAAGAAAATTTATCGTTCTAAGAGGATGACATGCGAACCCATGAGGCAGCAAAGATCCTCAACCAAGGCGGCACGGGATAAAAAAAGGAAAAATAGCCATAAATTAGGGGTCAAAATAACTCCAAGAAAGGAAAGATTTATTGTTCATAGATGCTGACATATGGACCCATGAGCCAGCAGAGTCCTCAACGTTTCAAAGGCGGCAGAGGATCAAAAGAAAAAGAAGTAGCAATAAATTAGGGGTCAAAAATAATTCTAAGAAAGAAAACTTTTATTGTTCGTAGAGGATGACATGCGGGACCCATGAGCCAACAACTTACTCAACGTTTGAAAGGCGGCATGAGATCGAAAGAGAAAGGCAAGTGACCAAATATCAGGAGCCAAAAATAATCCAAGAAAAGAAACTTTATTGTACATAGAGGATGACATGCGGGTCCCATTTTACAGCAGCGGTCTCAACGTTTCAAATGTGGCTTGAGATCAAAAGAAAAAGAAAGTAGCCAGAAATTAGGGGGTCAAAAAAAGTTCCAAGAAAAAAAATTTGATTGTACATAGAGGATGACATGCGGGTCCCATGAGTCAGCAGCTTACTCAACGTTTCCAAGGCGGCAGGGGATCAAAAGAAAAAGGAAATTGCCAAAAATCAGAGGACGAAAAAATATCCAAGAAAAGAAACTTTTATAGTACATGGAGGATGACATGCGGGTCCCATGAGCCAGCAAGTTCCACAACGTTCAAAGACGGCATGGGATCGAAAGAAAAAGGCAAGTGACTAAATATCAGGAGCCAAAAATAATCCAAGAAAACAAACTTTTATTGTTCATAATGAATGACAAGCGGGCCCATGAGGCAGCAGCATCCTCAACGTTTCCAAGCCAGGGGATCAAAAGAAAAAAGAAATAGCCAAATATCAGAGGGTGAAAAATAATGCAAGAAAAGAAAGTTTTATTGTACATAGAGGATGACATACGGGTCCCATTTTGCAGCAACGGTCTCAAAGTTTCAAATGTGGCATGGGATCAAAAAAAAATGCAAGTGACCGAATATGAGGTGCCAAAAATATCTCCAAGAAAAGAAGGTTGATTGTACATAGAGGATGACATACGGGTCCCATTTAGCAGCAGGGGTATCAACGTTTCAGAGGCGGCACGTGATCAAAAGAAAAAGGCAAGTGACCAAATATCAGGTGCCAAAAATAACTCCAAGAAAAGAAACTTGATTGTACATAGATGATGACATGCGGGTCCCATTTGCAGCAGCGGTCTCAACGTTTAAGAGGCGGCACGGGATCGAAAGAAAAAGGCAAGTGACCTATCAGGTGCCAAAAATAACTCCAAGAAAATAAACTTGATTGCACATAGAGGATGACATGCGGGTCTCATTTAGTAGCAGCGGTATCAACGTTTCCAAGGCAGCACGGGATCGAAATAAAAAGGCAAGTGACCAAATATCAGGTGCCAAAAATAATTCCATGAAAAGAAACTTGATTGTACATAGAGGATGATATGTGGGTCCCATTTAGCAGCAGCGGTATCACCGTTAGGTGGCACGGGATCGAAAGAAAAAAGGCAAGTGACCAAATTACAGGTGCCAAAAATAACTCCAAGAAAAGAAACTTGATTGCACATAGAGGATGACATGCGGGACCCATGATCTTGCATCGTAAACGGCTCGATCGGAAAGCGTTGAACGAGATGGCGTGATCGAGAAAAAAAAACAATTGTGGAGAGGCTGCCATTTGGGCCCGACATCACTGGGTGGTGCGGATTTGCATTGTCTCGGCCGGCGCACCCGAGAATTCATGATGCACCACGTCTCGGGCCACCATACACGACGTTTTGGATGTTTTCGTCGGGCTACGTGGCCTCAAAAACGAGAAAAAAAAGTTTTGACATGCACCACGGGGAGAGCAAAAATCGTCGGCCATGGTGCATCAGCAACCACGGCGCGACTTCAACTTCGTCGGCTATGGAAACTTTTCTTGTAGTGAAGGTAGCAACAAGCTCAAGAACCTCACACAGAGAAACACCAAGAAGTAATAGGTATATGCAAAGTATGCAAAGGGTTCAGCTCCCTAAGACGATGTGATCAAGTTACCCAACCGAAAGCCCCTCTTGATAGTACGGCTATCTATCCTATAACCCGGTCTCCCAACAACCACCTTGAGACCGGTAAAAGGAAAACCTAAAAAGGACATACCTTTTCCTTACGCATCCCGCTTGATCTTGATAATAACTCTTCAAGCTCCACTCAAGCCGGAATGCCTCACTTGATCATTGTTGCTTCGTGAAGACTCACAAATGCTCCCCCCATACACCATTGGGAAAGCTCCATTGATGCACATCTTCACATGTCCATTATCACCAAATGGACGGCAAGGTTCAAGCATATGATCCTCTTGAGATGCTCAACTTGAACTTGCCCAACTCAACCTTGATGACGATCACCACTTGATGTCATCCTCTCATGGGCTATATGAGATCTCAGTTTTGATGCATGCCCATGGAAAGATATCATACCACATGAATTCACGTGGCACATTCTTCATGCTTCATGTGTTGACCAAACTTGAATCTATTCTTCACTCTTTGTATTGGTCAACCTTGTATCTTCTCATGCTCTATCATACTATCTGGAGGTGTATATAGAATTCTTCATTTGTAAGCAAGCACTCAAGATCTTGATCATTCATTGCTTATCACATAAGCTAGAGCATGGCTAATATTGAGTTCCACATAAGAACTCCATCTTCATTTCTTCTTCTTGATCATATCACATATATATATATCTTCAAATTGATGATCTTGATGCCAATACACAAGGTATACCTTTATCTTCATGGCATCCATACTTGAATCCAACACATGGAATACAAGTAGTACCTATGGAATATTCCTTCATATAAACTCGATGAAAACATTAGTCCATAGGGGTTGTCATTAATTACCAAAACCACACATAGAGGCAATGTACCCTTACAACTTCACTACTACCACCGCTATAAAACTGTTACTACTGATAAACTGTTGCGAGCAAGTCTATTTCTAGGTGCATCTGACTTGACAACTCAGTTGTTAAAGCTTATTAATATTCTTTGACTCCCTTGTGTTGAATCAATAAATTTGGGTTTTACTTCCCTCGAAGACTGTTGCGATCACCTGTACTTGTGGGTCATCAGGTCGCCTACCACGTGGGCATCTGTAACCCTCACATGAGGAAGAAGATGAACACAAGGGATCCCGACACCACTCCAAAACTATTCACTATGGTAGACAAATGTGCCCGGGCCGAGGAGGGGCACCTCCTACAACGACTCCAAGAAGAAGACCGCAAGCGTCTTCCCGCAAATAGAAATCCCTTTCTAGAATATTCACGTATTCCAAAATAAATTTTCACATATACAAAATAAAAAAATACGAGGTTTTAAAAATTATTCGTCGGTTCAAAAGATACTTTGATGGATTCAAAAAATGTCAACAGTTTGAAAGAAAATATTCATGGTTTTGATATGGTACATTCACCCAGTTTGAAAAATGTGCATGGCCCATATGCTTATGTTGTGCTTGAAATGGAAACAAAAACAAAAACATAAATAAACTATTTTTTAATAATACTAGTAATATTGACGAACAACAAAAGCATACAATATATACTATAAGTCTATAATATTAAAACTCAACTAAGATTAGGAAACTAAAATCAAATAAAATTGTGAAACAAAAAAACAAAGAAAAAAACACCCCATAATAGAAAACCCGGTAGAAACTGTAGCAGAAAATGGGGTAAGCCGGCTGGCTGCATCATCGCTAAGAAAAAGAGCAACGAAGGAACCTTTTCTTTAGGTGATTTGCTTAGTTCTCAGCTGGCTTCGTGCTCATTCAAGTCTTATATTCCCTCTGTTTCTAAATATAAGCCATAAAGTTTTTGGCACGGAAATTAAGAAACATATATTTAGAAAAATTACACCATATTTGGCTAGGATTAACCCTAGGTAATTGACGTGAGCTAATAGAGGGATTTGCATAAGATAAGGAAACCTAGTCAAATTCCTAAAAATATTATACATACAAGTGAGACAATGCAGTAAACCTTATTGTTGGATATATTAGCAATTTTCCACATGATATAACTAACATAAAACATAGATAAATCACGACCAGAAAGAGGATAATCAAACTAGTCACGACATCTATCAGAGAGTATGATAAGAACAATTCTATACAAGAAACTAAGGCTAGAAACTGCATCATGATCTCGACTAGAATAATGAGGAGAACATACGGGGTAGCAGAAGAAGACTCGTTTGTGTTGCCGGTGTTGTCGCCCACCATGTCGTCGTAGAGGTTGCTGATGTCGGGGAAGAAGTCATCGTCGGGGAAGAACTCATCCACGTCCGTGATGAAGTCAGCAGTCGCACAGAAGCGCTCCCCAAAAACCTTATCGCCGCTCTCTCGTACAGGATCACAAGCGTCGCGGCTTCGGAGGCCTACTGTCCCGGCTCACGGTGCACGCCGCAAGACAGGATGGAGAAGACCTTGATCGGCGCAAAGCTCTGGAACTGAGAGGTTGTAGCGTTCCCTGTTTCTCTCTGGAGAGGAGCGCCCTCTATTTTATAGGCATAGGCAGAGGGAGGTGAACAGGTTGCGGTAGGAGATGAAACGAAGGGACGGAATACGAACTGAACAGGCAGCAGTATTCATTGTCCACACAGCAAAAACATTTCAGATTCGTGCGCGCAACCTTACAAATTCCATTCATGCGTGATAAAAAGGAAGAGAAGCTCTCGGCTCGAGGCAATCCCGCATACCGCGGCGCGCTCGTCGTGACGAGGCGAGCAAGCGGGCGGCGGAGGAGGAGGAGCACGCATGTGGGAGTCCTCTTCTCATGCTTGTACAACAAGTGGAGCAGCCCCCTTATAAGGAGGTCTAACTCTGTCTAAACTAGCAAGGTTTTTTTTTTGAGGGGTCTAAACTAGCAAGGTGGGGCTAAACTTTTGTCCCATCCCTTGCCATGCATGAATGGGCTACTTGGGCCTTTGGGATTTTCAGAAATCATGGACTAAGTTAAATGGGTAGGGTCTATATTAGGCAAACTTCCAACAATCCCCCACCAGATCCCAGAGGCACATAGAATTTTCCTTTGGTTCATGAACATTGTTTTATGTACCGGTACTACAGCGAAGACTGTTAAGTTGAACTTTCACCATAACTCTATGCTACACTAGGCTGCTACTTGAACAGTGGACTAAGCCTTGAACTGCAAGTTTTCTGCTAATCTAGCTTCACAAAGAGCCTTGACCGGTACTGGGTCGTCGCAGGGCTTCCCCGTGGGTGGAGCTTATGTGTCATACTCCATGGCCTTTCGTGAGTTTATTAGAGAGCACACAATTCTCATAGACTGCGATGTTTAACAGCCAAAACTCATATAGGTGTGTTCTTCAACATATGTTCTACAGGATAACATATGTGCTTAAACAAGCCACTTGGAACACATTGAGATTAAAACAGCCTACCATGCAGATTTAGGAAAGTATTGCATCTTCACGGAGTGGTATCATTCAAAGAATAAGGATACTTTCCTCTCAGTTGACATATAGCTTGTCTCTCAATTCTAATTCACGGGATCTCCGATCACATAGAGTGAGTTACCACTGTGGATAACTTATACGGTGGGTCTCATACCCATCTCCTTCGATGAATTATCTATCACGTTACGTGATACACCCTTTGTGAAGGGGTCTGCCAAATTTCTAGACGTATGGATATAATCCAACGCAAAAACTCCAGAGTTTCTCGTTTTTCAGACAGATTTTAATCTCCTCTTCACATGCCTTGATGACTTCATATTATCCTTAGAACTGTTAACCTTGATGATCATAGTTTGATTATCACAGTTCATTGGGATAGCGGGTATTGGTTTCTCAACCACATGTAATTTCATCAAGAGTGCACGAAGCCACTATGCTTCAACAGTGGTTGTATCTAATGTTGTGAGTTCTACTTCCATTGTTGACCTCGTTAAGATGGTCTGCTTGCAAGACTTCCAAGAAACAGTGCCACCACCAAGTGTAAACACATATCCAGTAGTGGCCTTAATCTCATCAGCATCAGAAATCCAGTTTGAGTCACTATAGCCCTCCAGTACCCTCGGATACCCGGTATAGTGAATGCACTGTGCATAACCCTTTCAAGAGCATCCCATTGATCATCATCCGGATTTAAGACAAATCGGCTAAGTTTGCTCACAGTGAAGGCGATGCCAGGCCTCGTAGTGCCAGCCAAATACATAAGAGAGCCAATAATCTGAGAGTATTTCAGTTGATCTCTAGCCGATGTTTTATTCTTTCGAAGCAGCACACTAGGGTAATCCCACTATTGTCATCCCTCAACAGCTTGATGTTCAAGATTACATCAGTTATCCCAAGATACTTCATCTCAAAACAACGAGATAAGAAATCCTTGGTCTTCTTGATAATATTCAGGTTGGTTCGGAAAATCAGTATGCCATCAATGTACAAGCAAAGAATGACTCCTTCGCCCCGACCATGGCGATAGTACACACATTTATCAACTTCATTTACAACAAAGCCTTCAGTTAAAGTTCTTTCGAACTTCTCATGCCACTTCTTAGGTGCTTGCTTTAGACCATATAAAGACTTCAACAATTTGCATACCTTTCCTTCTTGACAATTTACGTACTACAAATCCATCTGGCTGGTTCATGTAAATTTCCTCATCCAACTCTCCATTTAGGAAAGTCGTCTTAACATCCATTTGATGAACGAGAATACCATATGAAGGAGCCAGTGAAAATAGTACTCTAAGGGTAGTCAATCTAGCTACAGGTGAGTAAATATCAAAGAAGTCTTCACCTTCCTTTTGGGTATAACCCTTGGCCACAAGCAGTGCCTTGTACTTTTCAATTGTACTAGCAGGACTAAGCTTTTTCTTAAACACCCATTTACATCCTACAGGTTTGCACCCGTAAGGACGATCAGTGATCTTCCAAGTTCCATTATCCAAAATGGAATCCATCTCACTTCGGACAACTTCCTTCCAGTAGTAAGCATCTAGAGATGCATAGGCTTCTGAAATTGAAGTGAGAGTATCATCCACGAGATACACAATGAAATCATCACCAAAGGATTTCGCAGTCCTCTGTCTCTTACTCCTTTTAGGAGCTTTGTTGTTATCCTCCTCGAGATTCTCAAGGTGTTCTATCAGAATGGTGGATTCATGAGTTGTAGCTAATTCTTGACTAGATGTACTAGGCATTCCCTGATTCGATGAGCTAGGCATATCCTTCATAGGAAATATATCCTCAAAGAAAGTCGCATCATTCGACTCTATGATTGTACCAACATGCATGTCGGATACCTCAAATTTTACTATCAAGAATGTATAGCCGATGCTACGAAAAGCATAGCCCAGAAAAACACAATCCATAGTTTTTGGTCCAAGCTTGCGCTTCTTGGGAATTAGCACATTGACTTTAGCGAAACATCCCCAAGTTTGTAGGTAAGAGAGTTTCAATATTTTCTTCTCCCATTCTTCGAATGGAGTTATTTCTTTATTCTTTGTTGGAACTCGGTTTAGGACATGACGCGCTATCAATATCACCTTTCCCCACCATGTCTTGGAGAGACCCGATGTGTCTAACATGGCGTTAACCAAATCAATTAGAGTACGATTCTTTCTTTCGGCCATCTCATTTACTGAGGTGAGTAGGGAGGCGTCCTCATGGATTATACCATGTTCTGCACAAAATGAATCAAAATCATTAGAAAAATACTCTCCACCATGATCAGACCTAAGCCGCTTGATCTTTCGATCAAGTTGGTTTTCTGTTTCAGCTTTATAGATTTTGAAGAAATTTAACGCCTCATCTTTTGATTTCAGAAGATACACATACCAATATCTAGTTGAGTCATCAATCAACATCATGAATTATTTCTTTCCACCTTTTGTCAACACATCATTCATCTCACAAAGATCTGAATGTATGAGTTCTAGAGGTACCAAATTTCTTACCTCCGCAGTCGTATGTGACTTGCGAGGTTGCTTAGCTTGAACACATAGTTGACACTTAGAACCCTTGACAGTAGTGAAACTCAGGATTAAATTCAGTTTAGCTAGCCGCATCATACACCCAAAATTAACATGCCAAAGATGTGGATGCCAAACATTTGTCTCAATATTGGTGTAAATATGATTAACAACTTTATTACAAACGTCTAACAGGGATAAGCGGAACAAGCCTCCGCACTCATAGCCTTTACCAACAAAGGTTCCAAATTTTAACACGACAAATTTATTGGATTCAAACACAATCTTGTAGCCATCACGACACAGAAGCGATCCGCTAACAAGATTTTTATTGATAGAAGGGACATGATTCACGTTCTTCAGGCGTATGATCTTTCCTGAAGTGAACTTCAGATCGACGTACCAACACCACGAATAGTAGCATGCGAGCCGTTGCCCATCAGCACGGAGGAAGTTCCTGCGACCTGATAAGAAGAAAACATGGAGATATCAGTACAAACGTGTACATTGACACATGTGTCAATCCACCATTCAGGAGAATGGCATATGGAAAGGACAGTAGGAAATATACCATACCCAACATCCTTCATCTCAGTGTCTCTAATGACAACATTGGCGGTCTTGCCACCCTTTTCTTGCTGACGTTTGTCAAAGCGGTTTGGGCAATTGGGAATCCAATGATCAGGGCCACCACAGACGTGGCATACTCATTTCTTCTTCTCAGTCTTTTTCTTGAAATTGATAGATTGTGAGGCCTTGTTCTTCCCATCAAATTTTCCTTTGCCATCATACTTGTTCTTGTTCTTGGACTTGTAGGATTGGAAGTTCTTCTTATGTACCAAGTTGGCACTAGAACCTCCCTCAACACTTCGAGCACGTGTGTCTTTTGCTCTCGCCTTTTCTTAAACATCAAGAGTACCAATGAGATTCGTGAGAGAAAACACTTGCCTCTTGTGTTTCAGAGAAGTAGCAAAATTCCTCCATGAAGGAGGAAGTTTGGCAATGATGCCTCCGGCAATAAACTTATCCCATATCATACATGTGAACTGCTCAAGTTCCTTAGCAGTGGACTGTATCTCATGATCCTGCTCAACAATGGAGCGCTCAACAGTCATCTTATTGTCATAGTATTGCTCCAGACATATAATTCACTGCCCGCGTCTGAGACCCCAAACTTGGCCTCAAGCGCATCACACATGTCCTTGCCCGTAGTGATGGACAAATATGTGTCAACAATATTCTCACCAAGAACACCGATAATAGCACCCCTCAAAAGAGTGTCAACTTCTTTGAAAGCTTTCTCCTCGAGGGGAGTAAGCTCTCCTTCAGGCTTGCCTTTAGTTGCATCAAAGCATCTCATGGTTGTGAGCTAGATAATTGTTCTGGCACGCCATCTCTTAAAATTGACCCCCTTAAACGGAGGTGCCCTCAGAGACGCAACAAAACCAACAGGGGAAATTGCCTATTATAAGATTTTTGGATTGTTGGATATATTAGCAATTTTACACATGATATAACTAAGATAGAACATAGATAAATCACGACTAGAAAGAGGATAATCAAAGTAGTCACGACATCTATCAGAGAGTATGATAAGAACAATTCTAGACAAGAAACTAAAGCTAGAAACCGCATCATGATCTCGACTAGAAGAATGAGGAGAACATACGGGACAACGGAAGAAGACCCGTTTGCGTTGCTGGTGTTGTCTCCCATGTCGTCGTAAAGGTTGTTGATGTCGGGGAAGAAGTCGTCGTCGGGGAAGAACTCGTCCACGTCCGTGATGAATTCAGTAGTCGCGCAGAAGCGCTCCCCGCCGCTCTCCCATACAGGATCACGAGCGTCGGGGCTTCGGAGGCCTATTGTTCTGGCTCGCAGTGCACGCCGTAAGACGGGTGGAGAAGACCTTGATCGCCGCAAAGCTATGGAATCGATAGGATGTAGCGTTTCGTGTTTCTCTCTAGAATTCCAGGAAACTGGCGTGGTTACAGGAGGTGCGCCTCGTCGGCGCGGACGTGGAGGAGGTGGCGCCGCCGGCTAGAGGTCGCCGGAGACTCGCCGGCGACGGGCATCTGCGGTGGAAGCGGTCGGATCAACGTCGGCAGAGCAAAACAGAGAGGAAGGAGGAGCGGGAAGGGGTCAGGGAGAAGCGCCAGTGTACCAGGAGTGCGAGAATGTGCTCGGGGAAGAGCTAGCCAAGGAGCCTGACGAGCGGGCCCAGGGGCGCTGACACGCAGCTGACAAGGTAGAGGGGCCCCAGTTTGCTTCATAGGGGTTCCAGGGGGTTACCGACAAAACATACACAGATAGGGACCCCGGGTTAGAAACAAAAAGGTGCGGGAGGGGGGGCTTGCTGTAAAAACATCCAGATCTGGATCAGGCCGGTTTTTCTCACCGAGGGTCAGGCGAGGCTCGGACGCTGGCAGGTGGGGCCCGGAGGGTGACATGGATGCCACGCTGGCAGACCATCCGCGCACGCACACCAGGTGTTTGATGCCGGGCTTGGCGAGGGGAGCGGCGGTGACCACCTGCGGCACGGCGTGGACGCGCGCGGGCGACACAGGTCGTTCCAGGAAACGGGTGTGGTTGCAGGAGGTGCGCCTCGTCGGCGCGGACGTGGAGGAGGTGGCGCCGCCGGCTGGAGGTCGCCGGAGGCTCGCCGGCGACGGGCATCTACGGTGGAAGCGGTCAGATCAACGTCGGCGAAAAGACTGCGGTAGGAGATGAAACGAATGGACGGAATACAAACTGAACATGCAGTAGTATTCATTGTCCACTAAGCAAAATTGGCTTGAGGCAATCCCGCAAACCGTGGCGCGCGTGTCGTGACGAGGTGAGCGGGCGGCGAAGGAGAAGGAGCGGGTGTGGGAGTCCTCTTCTCATGCTTGTACAACAAGTGGAGCAGTCCCCTTATAAGGAGGTCTAACTCTCTTTAAACTAGCAAGGTGAGACTAAACTTTTGTCCCACCTCTGCCATGCACGAATATGCCACTTGGTCCTTTGAGATTTTTAGAAATTGTGGACTAAGTTAAATGTTAAATGAGAGTTAAATGAGCTAGGCCTATATTATGCAAAATGCCAACACTTATATTCTGGAATTTTCTCAAAAACTATGTAGCTTATATTTAGGAACGAAAGGAGTAACATTTAATTTGTATCGTGGTTCATATTAGGAAAATGCTCAATATCCTACGGAGGCTACAAACCACCCAGCCTCCGGATTCTCCACTGTTGGATTCAATCAATCTAAATTGTTAGATCAGGTTTTCTATTCAGTTTTGCTTTAAATCTCACTTTTGCTTTATTGAAACAAAAAAAACTCCGCTTGTGCTTCACTTAAGCAAAAAAAAAAAACTGTTCAACTAGAAACAAAAACACAAAGACCATTGGGTTGTGGATCTCGCTGGAGACTTCGCCGGAGACCTCGCCGGAGCGTAGAGGAAGGGATACACCACAAGCTCCCGGAGAGCTTGAAGGGCCATGCGGTTCCCGGCGATGGCCTCCTCCGCCCGCCAACCTCCGGCCGGCTCGCCGCCGTCTCCATTGCTACCGCCGTCGACGCCTCTGGTCCCCGCGGCCATCACCTCGCCTATTCGATTAGTTTACTGCTCTCTGGAAGTAGTCCGCCCAA
>NC_061514.1:177348824-177437702 GCF_022539505.1 Lolium rigidum | reverse complement strand
CCAATTTCAGCACCCAGCACGCCTCGTTTGACCAATTTCTGCTCCCGTGTGCCGCGCGAGCTTGTATTCTGCAGTGGCCCAGAGGATTGCTGCTCTACGGCCCCCCTGGCACGGGAAAGGTAATGCACTCTCAACGGCCACGCCTTGATCCTCCTTCAAACATTGACCAGTGCGTTTCTTAAGATTGGTTCTTGTTGTTCTTGTCAGACAAGCCTTGTCCAAGCTATCGTTCGGGAGTGCAATGCCCACCTGACAATGATCAAGTACTGACTCGGTGACTTTGATAACCGAATTTTTAATCCGCCAAATAGGAGTATCATTTGCTCCCTGATGTGCATTTGGGCATGATCGTCACTTGCTTTATTGTGCCTGTTTTGGCAGACCGTATTCTGTGCATAAACCTCATGCTGGAGAGGGCGAGAGGTTCCTGCGTGAAGCCTTCGCCGAAGCGTACTCCAAGGCATCACAGGGCAGGCCAGCCATCATTTTCATCGATGAATTGGATGCTATATGTCCGTGACGTAACAGCAGGTATGCTTATTATACCATTACATCTTTTGCGCCTGTCGAAATCTGTTTTCTTGATGTGCTTTTACAGGAGAGAGCAGGAGTCCCGCATTGTGGTCAGCTGCTAACTTTGATGGATGGGAACAAAAAATCTTCAAAGAAGCTTCCCCACGTAGTTGTTGTCGCGTCAACTAACAGGTAGGAGATTGCAGTTTCTGTTGTTAATGGCCATGTTTACGATCCTCTTTAGTAGGACAAGACCATCGTATATATATCTCATGGAAATTGTTCTACTATTGAAACAATATCTCGTCCCGTAATGTGCAGGGTGGATGCTATTGATCCAGCATTGAGAAGGCCAGGACGTTTTGACTCAGAGATAGAGGTCTCTGCTCCTACTGTAGAAGAAAGGGTGCAGATTCTTGAGGTAATTTAAGATTTCTCTTTGGATCGGTATTCAATTTGTTATGCATATCTTTGATGACTTCTATGTTGCATAATGCTTCTTACTATCCGATTGTATGGTTAAATCTGCAAAGTATTATGCGTTTGGATGCATGACTTGGAATCTTTGTATAGAACTGATAGGTAGTATTGTTGCTGGCCACTACTTGATATTATATGCACTGTGTCTAAAAATGTCTGTACATAGCACTGACAACCTGCATTGTCTGAATCCATTAACTGATGTCATGAATTTTTACCTACAGTATAGTCTTACAACCTTCTTTTTGTAGCTTCATACCAAGGATCTACATCTTCATGAAACTGTCGATCTTCAGACTATTGCTGGATACTGCAATGGTTATGTTGGAGCTGATTTACAAGCTCTATGTCGAGAAGCTGCCAGATTTGCTTATCGTAGATTATCAAACTCATCTGAGGATGAGGAGATGATCACACTACTCATGGAAGATTGGGAGTCTGCTAGATCTGAGGCCAAAGCAAGCATGATAAGAGGGGTAACTAAAGAAGCTCCAACTGTTTCATGGGATGATATAGGAGGTTTGAAAGATCTAAAGGTGAGATATGTTATATTTTTTTTATTTTTTAGAATAAAGCTGCTGTAATGGTGATTGTTTCTATGCTTCAGAAAAAGCTTCAGCAAGCTGTTGAGTGGCCCATCAAGCATGCTGCTGCATTTGCTAGACTAGGGATATCACCAGTTCGTGGTGTGCTTTTGCATGGTCCTCCAGGGTGCTCAAAGACCACCCTTGCCAAGGCTGCAGCACATGCTGCCCAAGCTTCTTTCTTTTCTTTGAGGTTTGTCATAGAACGATTACTGTGTCCGTTCTTTGAATCAAATCACAGCTCTCTATCCTACTATGCGAAAGAGTCCGTACATTTATTATCAAGCTGAGCCCAATTAATCCCGATATAGTGAGAACTGAGATAGTGGTCACAGGAAGGAATAAACATGAACTTTTTCTAGGCACAAAACACTTACCAATTCATATGGTATTTTGATCAAACTGGCATAATATAAGTATTTGTTGGTTCAATTGTTATAGTATCATGCAGTTTGGATTAACTTAAACTAGTTAGCCTAGCCACCTGCTGTTCAAGATTTGCTCTTCATCGAAAGCCAACTACTTTGTTTTGAAATATATTGTCAACCAGTGGTGCAGAACTATATTCGAAGTATGTTGGAGAAGGTGAAGCTTTGTTGCGAAGAACATTCCAGAGAGCACGTCTGTCTGCTCCAAGCATTATATTTTTTGATGAGGCTGATGCAATTGCCCCTAAAAGGTATGCACGGGCATCCTTTTGGCCTAGATATCGAACATACACACTTCAGTTTAACTGTGAACATATATACTTCAAATGTACATTAAGTAATGTGTGCTTTTTGTTAAAGAGGACTTGTTGAAATAATGAGAATAGATAATAATCTCTATACTTTTGTTGCTCCTATCTGACCAAGTAATTTGCATCTGTTATGGTGCACATCAATGTAGAAACGTGTTCATGCATTAGGGACTAGAGGAGTTTACTATTTGAAACTGTTCCTGAATTTTATTCTTTTACCTGAACCAAGGTTTATTTGAACTTTAGTTGTGTACGCGTGAATCTTTTCAGTACTGAGTACTGACTGTCGAGAAGTTAATTTCGCAACTCATAACTTAGGTTGGTACTTGTATGCAGAACTGGTCCTGATGGGGACAGTGGCAATGCCACAGTAGGAGAAAGACTCCTATCAACTTTGTTGACTGAAATGGATGGTTTAGAACTGGCTACGGTATGTCTTAGCTTGCTGGTAGTTTTTAACATAATTCTACTGAGCATCTACATCTCTGTTCATTAAGAGGTTATCTGGCTTTCTATTGTAGGGCATTATTGTTTTGGCTGCTACTAATCGTCCCAAGGCAATCGATGCAGCGCTTCTCCGCCCAGGGCATTTTGATATGGTATTTTCCCCTCTCTGGGTCTCTCTGACATGTTCATTAGCAGTAACTTATCATAAATTTCTCTTGGCCTGCAGGTGTTGTATGTTCCGCCACCAGACGTGCAAGGTCGGCATGAGATACTACGCATCAAAACACGCAAGATGGGGTTAGGGGAGGATGTGGACCTTGGGAAGATAGCGGAGTGCACCGAGCTGTTCACCGGTGCTGATCTCGAAGGTTTGTGCAGGGAAGCAGGAATGTTGGCACTGAGGGAAGATATCACTGCAAGTTCGATAGACAAGGCTCATTTTGAGGCTGCAGTAAGGTCGCTAAAGCCATCACTGACAAAAGCAGAAGTTGACGAGTACGCAGCTGCTGCCATACATGGTCCAACAACGAGGAAACATTAAAATATGTTACATCTTCTAGTTTCTGTTTAAGCTTGTATTGTGGAAGCATTCTAGATCAGTCTGTCCTTTGATAATGCTATTGCTGGTCAGTTGAATGATATGTTCGTGCATTTCTTTTTATGGAAAGGTCAAGCTTGAGTGCTTATGATGTTCCAGTTATTCTGGTTGTGTTTGCCTACAGCTGTTTTCCTTGCTATCAGCTGAACATTATGATCTCGGTTACTGATGTCGACTGATGCCGATACACTGATAATAGCGCGCAACAACATTTGACTGTCAAGATCATGTGGAAAGCGAGAAATCGTGAGAATACACTGCTGTCAAAGAGGATCACATATGCAAAGTGTCGTTATAACCTCTTCTGTTCACTAGGTACAGCAGAAATTGTGATGTTTATATTCAACATGACAAATTTTACAACTGTTTGTCAGTTAGCTATCCATAAATGGGAGCATCATATACTATACATCTCCCTCCCTGTAGACCAAGAATGCACTCGTCTTGCAGTAACTCGACGCCAGTGCCTTGCCAGCAGAGGTTGGTGGAGTGAAAGCGCATTGTGAGATCCCCAGCACACTGCCTTCGCAAAAGCTCTTCCTGCAGGCGACGAATGGAAGTAGCAACGTCAGAAGAAAGCTCGACAAACCAGTGATATTTGCTGGGTGATGCAATCTGGTAAAAAGCCGTGCAATTGACACAGAATGCAATCATGTCTCATTGTTAAGGAGAACTGTTCATGTTTGGCAGTGATGAGTTCTCAAGGCATGAAACGGCTACAAGCATAAGAGCAAGCAAAACGTGGAAAAGGGGCCTGGAGAACATACCTTGCGGCATCCATTAGCTGCGACCCTAGTCCCTTTCTTCTGCGTGACGGCACCACCCAGATGGCCCGGAATCCGCAGACAGCAGGGACAGCTTCTTGTTGGCAGATTATGGCACCAGGGCCCTGGCTCTCTTCTCTGTTCTTGTCGGGATGATTATGCCGTCTTAAGACTTCCCTCTTGAAACTTATTTTCCCAAACTCTAATGTATGGTTTGCTTGTGCTGGTTCAATTTTATTGTCTGGTAACTCGTGTTTGTCTTCCGATGAGGAGCTCGGAATAACTTTGTGTGCTGCTTTTATCGGTTCGGCAACAAGACATCCCACTATCCTCCCACTGGATACGAACAGATAAACCTATGCAGCAAAGATCCTTTTATTTGCAGGGAAGACAAAACATATTGCATTCATGCTGTTATACCATGTATGGGAATTCAGACTGTAAGTTACCTTGCAAAGCTTATGAAGGAGCCTGCCTTCACCAAACCCCAGCTCCTTCTCCACCACTTTGATCACCTCCTGAACCTGACATGTGTAAATGGCATTACATGCTTTGCTTCCTAAATTTTTGCAATTTGCCGATACGTTTCTAATGTCAAAATTGGATTGTTTCTGAAGTGGCTCAGCCTTTTAGCAGCAAGCAGACTCTTATGCAGATCACAGCTATCAGTAAACTGTTACAGTTATGCATTTTTTTTCAGAATCGGTGTGATGAAGGCCACCTACACATGTGCATCTGCTTTTCTAATGCAAAGATATGGATTATTTGTGAAGTGGCTAAGGCTTCTGTAAGCAATTAGTTGTAGACACATAAAGATTACAGCTATCAGTAAACTTACAGTTCATAGTTATAGGCAAAGTAAGTCTGGCAAAAAAATGCCCAAGTCTGTGCCATATTTGCATCTACATTTATTATGTCAATATGTGGATTGTTTGTGAAGTGGCTCAAGCTTCTAGTAGTGACTAGTTATAGACACATACAGATTACAGCTATCAGTGGACTAGCAGTCCGCATTTCTTCAGAAATACATGCATCCGGACATAACAAAGTGAGTTCAGCAAACAGGAAATACCTTGCTGTTCCGCGTACAAGAATTCTCGCCAGTTGCAAGAATTATCCTGTCACCGCCCTCGGACCTCGCAACCACGGTTTCGTCGCGCCAACCCTGCGGTCAGAACGAACTCTTCAGTCACAGAAAACGCAAGAAACAGAAAGGGACAGTCGACACCGCAATTATCAGAGAGACAACCGGGACCTTGAAGGGGACGCCCTGGAAGTAGGTCCTGTGGTATGCCCTGTGGACCTTCTCGTCCTCGTCGTTCCCGCGGGCGTACATCATGCCGCAGACCGCGCACGCGTGGAGGAGGAAGTCGGGCTGCCCCAGCTCCAGGTGGAACTGCCCGTAGCTCCGCTTCTTGCTCAGCACCTTGGCGTCCGCCGCGCCGTCGCTCCTGGGCCTATTCGGCTCCGCTGCGCCGCCGCCGCCTTCCCTAGGCGCGTCGTCGGCGCTAAGCAAGAACGTAGGCGCGGATCAGCCGGACGGATTCGCGAAGGTGAAGGTGCGGGACGGTGTTTCGATTGGGGAAGCGAGAAGAAGAAGAAGAAGAACCTGTTGGGACCCGGATCTGGGGCCTGGCGCTTGAAGAAGGCGTTGATCTTCGGCTGCATCTCCTCGCCTGGCGTTGGAATCCGGATTCTCGTTTGCTGCCGGAAAAGGTGGAGAGGAGGCGACGGCGGGCGGCAGGAGCAGGATGACGAGGGATTCGGAGAGACGATTGGACGGTGGAGATGAGTGTAAAAGGCCGCGGGCAGAGGGGATCGGACGGACAGGAATTGAGAAGGCCGTCGCGCGGGATTCTGAAACGCCTATTTGGGATTCGGGCGCCAAAACAACCGCCGCAAATGCCGTGCGTACCGAAATGCTTGGCTCAAGTTTGGCAGCTCCGTTTTAGTGAAAACGAAGTATTCCGAAACCATGGTATTTCGGTATTGATTGTAAAAAAAAACATGGTATTTCACTGCTTAGCAGAAGACATACATCAGTTCTGGCAAAACCATGGTTTTTGAAACAAAAGGCTTGGAGCTCTTTCTTCAATAGTACTTCGAAAATAACTCAGTTTTTTTTTTTTTTGGAAAACCACAGTTTCAAAAATCAAAACCATGGCACTCTAGCATAGTGAAAGATCGAGATGTCGCCTAGAGGGGGGTGAATAGGCAATTAAAAACTCTTGCGGATTTGTCTTGTAAGAATGCGGAATTAAACTAACGTTTAGTTTACAAGCACAAACCCTAAGTATGCTAAGCTCAACTAAGTGTAACAACAGCAAGTAGAGCTAAGCAAGATAGGCACAAGATATATGTAGCACAAGTGATAGCAAGATATATGAACTTCAAGCACGATGGCTATCACAAGGAAAGAGAGCTCGGGTATAGAAATAACCGAGGCACGCGGAGACGAGGATGTATTCCCGTGTTCCCTTCCTTTGCAAGAAGGTACGTCACGTTTGGAGGAGTGGAGGTCCCACGAAGGATTCCCCGCGCCACGAAGACTCACCCTATTCTCCGAACCACACCCACGAAGGATAATGGCCCTTTCCTTATGGTTAGCTTTTCCTCCGCTCCGGAGATGGCAAGCTCCACAACCACTTCACAAGCTCCACGAAGGAGAAGCCCGGGCCTCTTCACAATCTTCTTGAAGAGATCACCGGAGCACCAATCACCAAGCCAACTAGGAGGTCTCCCTCCAAGAGTAACAAGCTCACGGTCTCTCACTCGAACTAATCGTGGTAGAGAGCTCAACACTATGCAATGATGCAAAGCAAGAACACTAGAGGTGTTCAAGTCCTTCACACTCAAATCCCACCAAAGCAACGAATGCTAGGATGAGATTGGAGAGGAAGAACAAAGGGAAAGTCAACCAAAGACTCCAAGATCTAGATCCCAAGAGATTCCCTCACTTAGAGAAGAAAAGGATTGGTGGAAGTGTAGATCTAGATCTCCTCTCTTAGATCCCTCAAGAATGAGCAAGAATGGTTGGAGGAATCAAAGGGGAGAGCAAGTTCTTCAAATGCAACAATGGAGGAGAGAGAATGGGAAGAACTAACTCAGCCCAAGGTGGAAGAAGGGCTATTTATAGCCCAAGAGAAAATATAACCGTTGGGGAAAAGTTGGGCTGAGTCCACCGTCGAGGAAGCCGGTTAACCGGGCCTGGGGCCGGGCAGTCCGGTCTAGGGCCCGGTCAGACCGGGCCACAGACCGGACCAGCCGGTCCAAACCGGGCGGCAGACCGGACCACGACCGGGGTCACTTTGCGTCTTCCAGGAACTCATCCGGTTGGCGCCCGGTTGGCGACCGGTTGGCGACCGGTCGACCGTACGGCACGTCGAGCCCGCTGGTTGGTAGGCCGACTGACCGGGCGGCGGGCCGGAGCTAGTCCGGCGCACGGGCCGGTCCGACCGGGTCCCAGACCGGGAGAGCAGGAAAACATGTTATACAAAAACTGTGATAACTTTTGTGTCCGGACCCCGATTGACATGAAACCAATTTTGTTGGAAAGATAACGACGAATAGAACCCCAAAAAATATGGAGACTCCTCACAGAACATTTTAGATGATTTTAGAGAGGGAGTCTCCCACCGTCAAGAAACGGTAAAGACGTCCAAACTCGAAAACGCAATAGAAGATGCATGCGGATTCCGTTTTCGATGAACTTGGGCTTGTTGTAAAGCTAGCAACAAGCTCAAGAACCTCACTGCAGAGAAACACCAAGAAGCAATAGGGATATGCAAAGTATGCAAAGGATTGAGCTCCCTAAGACGATGTGATCAAGTTACCCAACCAAAGCCCCTCTTAATAGTGCGGCTATCTATCCTATAATCCGGTCTCCCAACAACCACCTTGAGACCGGTAAAAGGAAAACCTAGCAAGGCCATACCTTTGCCTTGCGCATCCCGCTTGATCTTGATGATAGCTCTTCAAGCTCCACTCAAGCCGGAATGCCTCACTTGATCATCGTCGCTTCGTGAAGACTCACAAATGCTCCCCCATACACCATGACGGGAAAGCTCTATTGATGCACATCTTCACATGTCCATTATCACCAAATGGACGGCAAGCTTCAAGCATGTGATTCACTTGAGATGCTCATCTTGAACTTGCCCGACTCAACCTTGTATCTTCTCATACTCTATCATACTATCTTGAGATGTATATAAAGAATTATTCACTTGGAATCAAGCTCTCAAGATCTTGATCATCCATTGCTTATCACATAAGATAGAGTATGGCTAATATTGAGTTCCACATAAGAACTCCATCTTCATTTCTTCTTCTTGATCATATCACATATATATCTTCAAATCGATGATCTTGATGCCAATACACAAGGTGTATCTTTATCTCCATGGCATCCATACTTGAATCCAACACATGGAATACAAGTACCTATGGAATATTCCTTGGCGCACGGACCCGTGAAGGTTGTGTCAATTTTTATTTTATATATATTCGAAAACATCAGCAAGTATTAAATAAAAATTGAATAATTATCCGTTTCAAAAATTATTAGTTGACGAAGAGGAGTAAAAGAACACAACATATCATATGTCTTGTATGAGTCAGTCGATTTCCTGGCGTCCACCACTTGATTACAGGCCTAAAGGCAATAGAACAGAGTAAATCTGAAATTTAATCTCCCTAAAAATAGCACCGTTCCGAGCCAGCTCTTGCTCGCTTCCCTTGATCGCTTGCACCACAAGTTGTGAGTCAATTCCGAACGCGAGAAATACCACCAGATTTGAGCCTGAAACAGTGATTGTAGGCAGGCCTCTGCTTCAGTATGGAGAGTGACCTACACATGCTCCATATGGCCAGCACCTGAAGAGGCCACAAACCCCAGGTCACCTCTAAACACCCAAACCAAGCCACCGGACGCACCGGCCAGGTCCATATGCTCCCATCAATATTAATCTTCGGAATATTGTGCACCGGTGGCTTCCACTTGATCTCCATAGCAGGTTGCTCTTTCTTCCTTTGTTGGTCTGCAGTAGTAGTTTAAACTCAGCGATCAGAGACGAACTTAATGACGGATCGAATCCGAGGAGGACGTGGATTCACAGGCATTGCATTTTGTTCCGCACTTGCCACCGAACCGAAAGCAGGGCAACACATCTCATCTTCTCCTCGTTCATTGGCGTAAAGAATCCGTGCAATAACATATTTGGCATCAAGACAAGACGACAGCCTTAGCTCGATGGGTTCGGATTCTTCCATACCGCACACACGAGGCTTGCACTCGAGAAAGAGATGGCCACCCTCTTCATTAAATCCGGAGCACATGGGGCATAAAGGATCAATCTCAATGCATCTCCTAAGAATATTCCAAGCAATGGGTGAGGCACTCGTTATGAGCAAGGTGCCACAGAATTGTTTCGATTGCGGTACGCCTTCCAGATCATGTTCCAGTTGAAAAAATTAAAAACTCTGAATTTTCGCTAGAGTTACTCGGTTTCTTCCGATCCTCCCTAAACTCAGTACCCATGTTGTATCGGCATGGAAAATGAGCACAAGTGAATATTGAACTTCAACATCCTACCCTTAAAAAGGGAAAGCCAGTAAGGAAAAAGCATACTGGAGCACTACCGAGAAAACTTGTAGATGTCATAACGGAATTAAAAATATAACACCTAATATATACAACCTTACAAAATGCAACAAAATGGATTATATTTTTATTCAGTCCTTAGTGCCCTATTTATTTCTTAGTAGGACCCCCAATATATGCAGGCACACTTTGTCCAGTATAATTTGAACCACGTGGACTAATATAACTCAATATATATATATATATATATATATATGTCTGCTATTCTCGAACCGGTTCGAGAATAACTATTCTCGAACCCTTTCTGAACTTCCCGGTACATGGATGTGAACTTCTTACTCTCTGAATCTGAACTTCCCAACGGACTTCAATATTGTACATGGCGAACTTCTGAAACTTTAGTCTAGTTTGAAGTGAACTTCAGAAAATAGCTATTCCCGAACCCTTTCTGAACTTCTCGGTATGTACATGTGAACTTCCTCACGGAACACCTATATTTCATGATTTGGCGGACAGTGTTTTGGGGACAATTTTTTAACCAATTATCGGAATGATGCATATGATATAGCGTTGGAAAGATACGGAAATTTCGCATCTTTTCTGTTACTATTGATTGTCCAAATTCTGTACGGTTTGAAAGTAATTTCAAATCTACCAACCTATGTTTTCGCGGATTTCTCTATTTTCCTATAAATGTTTGGCTCTAGTTTCTAAACCGTTTGTCCGATTGATGCAAATAATATGTCGTTGGAAAGATATTGACTAGGCGCAACTTTTTCATGTTGAACATTTTCCCGAATTCGTTACGGTCTAAGAGCAGATTTGAAAATGCATGTTTCTGATTTTTTTAACTTCTCGTTTTTTCCACTAGTTCTTGGGTCGTATTTTTGAAGCGCTTGTCGGATTGTTGCAAATGATATGGCGCTGGAAAGATAATGATTAGACGCAACTTTTTCGTGTTCAATATTTTCCCAAATTCCTAACAGTTTACGACTAATTTTCGAAATACGAAAAAATCGAATATAACGCCGGATGAAACATTTTAGAATTTGCTTGCTTAGTTTTGATTAGGTGTGGCATGGAAGCACCTTGGAGTATTAGTAGAGTCATATCATTGTCAATTGCACGGAGCAGCAATCAATTTGGGTAACTAGAGGCCATGCACACAATTTTCATGCATATGATTTCCGCCGAGACAATCCTGACTAGTTGAAGTACCCTGAATATGCGAGTGAACTTCTCGGACCGTGTTAGTGAACTTCCCATCGGAGTATAAATTCTTGATTTTACATACAGTAGAAATTATTGATTTTGCATACAGTTTGTCGTGGTTTTCAAACTCTCAATCAAAATGATGCAAATGATACAACGGTAGAAAGATATGAAAGAACTGCAAATTTTCATTTATAACATTTTCCCATTTTTTTCATGGTTTAGGAGCAGTTTAAAATATACTAACGTATGCAATTCAAACTTCTTTGTTTTCTGTCTTTTTTCCCTTAGTGGACTTCAATGTTTTGTATATCTAACCGCGGAAGCCTAAGGAGTGAAATACTGGTGCATGTTTTTTTTTAATATATAGTGTATGGTTTTGTAGTTTTAAAAACCAAACTTCGTTTATTTTTTAATATTTAGGAAAAAAAATAGTGCTTACATTGTATATTTTTAGATGAAGCACGTGGTCCCAGCATGCAGTACAAAGTCGTGGACTGAACTTAACAAGTTCACATACATACATACTAAACTTCCACACATATATAAAGTGAGCTTCCAGAAACAAATTCAACAAAAATCTTAACAATAAGGGAACCTCACGTACATACAAACCGAACTTCCTAACAAATAAATAGGAATTTCACATAATAATTCTTTGAAACAAATAGCTAGAAGCATCACAGAATAAAAAAGAAATCAGTAGACACAACAAACTTCCAAAACAAAAATAAGCTAACTTCATGTGGGGACAAGGTGAAATTTTTCTATTTGAAGCCAATGAACCGATCAATGCAAATATTCAATTAGCATCAGGTGCTAGCTGCGCGCATATGAGATTGTCAGGCAGTTGTAAAAATCGAGTCTGCGGTGTGCTACATCATCGTTCGTACACTGTTGGGGGCCTGCTGCCGTGTAGTGAGACCATTGTGTAAGGCCAAGAGCTTGGGATGGCAGTCATGTTGTTGGTGAGGTGCTCGTATCAACCCGGAAGCGTTGGTGCTAGTGGACGCCCACGCTTAGCTTTGTGAACTCCCGTGGGTGGAAGTCGCGCTCAATGAGGCAGTGAACAGAATGTAGGCCAGGCAGGCACCGAGGGGGTTTGGAGAAGCTTAGAACCATGGCTTCAAAGGTACCCCAAACGCCATCTTAAGTGAGCTCCAAGTGTTGTTCCTGTAACAAAAGGTAGTGTACTTGTATGAGCTTCATGGATTAGAAGAAGTGAGCTTCATGGATTATAAGAACTAGCAGGAATATATAAAATGAAAATAGTAGTAGATGTGTCGCGAATTAAGAGAAGTGAGCTTCACAGATTAGGAGAAGTGAGCTTCACAGATTAGGAGAAGTGAGCTTCACGGATTATAAGAAGTGGGCTTCACGGATTATAAGAAGTGGCAGGGTATAAAATTAAAATAGCAGTAGATGTGAACTTCGTGAATTAAGAGAAGTGAGCTTCACAGATTAGGAGAAGTGAGCTAAGAGCAATCACCCAAGAAATTATAATATTATCCGAAAAAGTTGTATATTGTGTTGGGTCATTATGCAGAATATCAAAACATGCACAAAGCGTCCAGTTTAAAAGATATAATTATGTCCCCACTATATGATTTTCATGTACTGAACCGGTCTAGAACACATAGTAAACTTCTCTAGCAAGTGCAAGAACAACATTTTCTATATGATGGAATTGAACTTTAGGCAAACGAAATTGTACTTTACAACCGCACATGCATTTTTCATCTTACAAAAATGAACTTTGTGCAAGTACCAAGTGAGCTTCCGAATGGAATTGAGGTGAAGTTCCAAAATATTTTCGCGAAATGGGATAGAACTTCCACGAAATTAAAGTTCAAGTACTCTAAGTGAATTACTGCCATAATTCTAACCTCCTTAAGCCTTTCCTATAGTATAGTGAGGCTCTGAAAGTACCTTATATTAGATGCAGAGGAGCATGGGCAGCACTGCAGTTAGCATATTCATCTTTGATAGGAGGAGAAGAGGAAACACTGCAGGTCAGGTCTCAAAAAGAAGTTGAATATTGTGCTTGGTCATTATGTAGAATATCGGAACCTGCAGAAAGCATTCAGTTTAGATGATTTAATTCTGTCCCCACTATATATTAGGTACTATAGTTCAATTCTTTACCTACTAGGCATTAATGTTGAGTGGACTATTGCTATATTAGTGCTATAAAATGAACTTGCCATAAAATGAACTCACATACAAGAGTAAACGGACCTGAGACGGCAATGTTCACCGGCTAACACGGAGCTATTATATGCACAGTACAACTATTATGTGCAGAACAAACTCAATTCACTCCTAGAACTATACATTTAAATCTGAACTTCAATTTAGAGATAAAACACAAGTAAAAAATGCACTACAGAAAATAAGATATGTTCTCGTGAACTTCATAATGCGAGAAAGTGAACTTCGACAAGAAAATGGTTCATACTTGCCAACAAAAAGAATTGACACATTGAACTCCCTAAAAAAGAAGAGGTGAGCTTTACGTATACATCAAATGAACTTCTCGTCTGGAATATATACATCAACAATATTCTACAAATTCACTACCTTCTAATTTCTTCTGAAACTAAAAGTGAATGCTCTCATGCTAATGTGAATCTCCCATTCAAACAAAACGAACTCTCTAACAAGTGAGAGATATAGTTATTGGATAGAAAAGGTGAAATCCTGTTAATTTACATGATTATCATTCATTTTGTTTTCGTCAATTTAGTTTCATACAGATGTTTTAAATATCTGCAATACCAAGAAAAAATTGTGGTCAAAGTGAACTTGTTGTCGTTCACTTATTGAACTTCTATTACCAGCATTTTTATATGTTTTTTCTACAGACGTAAATGAACTCACTAATAGGAAAGAGTGCGACTTCTTTTAGCTATTGCAGAGCCACCTTCTTTGTAAAGTATGAGCTTTAACAGAGACAAAAAAAATCTTGTGAAAATCATTCTAGAAACATAGTTACTATTTTAGAGAAAAACTAAAACTTTTCATGTAAGTATTTTCAACATTAAAAATGAACATCCATAAAATAAAACTTCCCAAGAACAAAGTGAACTTTCGCGGGCATTCAGAACGAACTTACCGACCAAAGATAACTTCTGTTTTTTCAAACTGTTTTCTTTCCAAATTGAACTTATGTTGGTTGCAAAATGGAATGAACTACTGGAAAATAAAGATTGAACTTACGTTCTTTTGCCGAATGAACTTGGTGGTAATAAGCAAGGACACCAACTGCCTCAAATAAAACAATCATACAGGTGGCATTTTTATCTCTCGTTTTTTACAGGAGCATGACTCCCTCCCTCGACCTAAAGACAAGACCAAACTGAACTTCAGGATAAGAAAAGTGCGAACTGCACCAAAAAAAGAAAAGAGTAAACTCCAGATGAGAATTGAGCAAACACCCATACACAAAGCTAACCAGAGAACAGGTTTCGCTACAGATCAAACGAACTCACTGTCAAGAAATAGTGAACTTCGAGACATGAAAGAGTGAACTTTTGCAAAACCTTTTCTCGACATACAAAGTTGAGTTTCCAGAAAATATGAGACCCAGATCATACTCATAATATATAAGAAAATCATGAAAAAAAATTATTTTAGAAAACACACAGTATGAAATGAACTTTGCCAGCAATAGAATTGAACTTCTGTAAAGATGCAAGCATACAATCCAAACTGAATGAATTGCTGCCTAAAAATATGAAGATGAAGAACTCCCTTTTGGTCCTAATCGTAGTACTAAAAATATACAAGAGACCCACTCGATGCTGCACTGAGGCATATGTGCAGGTTCATTTTCCTGGATTTCCAACTAACCATATATGAGCAAACAGTGCCCCATCTGCGGATTAAGAACAAACCATCTGAACAAAATATGAGTGTACATCAACACTCTTTACATAGTTTGGTTAATATTTCATCAACACAAGCCATGCTAGACTTGGATGCAAAAAAGATAACTACGAATTTGGCTAGAGGGTGGTCTATTATGTATATGTGCATCAAGAAGGAAATACAGGTTGCTTCATATAGCAGCTTTGAATATGAAAAATAACTAGGCTATTAGTGAGAGGAGTAGGCCGACCTGGGTCTCAATTACCTTGGATGTTGGGTTCCTGGACTTCACTAGCCGGACAAAAGTGACGTTTCAAACAAAGAACAAAGAAAGGTAGTTTGATGGAAACTTTGCGCAAATAAGAAGTGAGCTTCAGGAAAAAGTTTCAATGAACTTCCAAAAATCTACTATTTTTTCCAGATGATATTTTCATGATGTGAACTTCACAAATTAAGATAAGTGAGCTTCACAGATTAGGAGAAGTGCACGTGGCGGAAATCAGGAGCTCCTTCGAGTCGCATGACGCTACTGGGAAAATTGAATAACGCTACTGGTAAAAACAAGTGCACTACCCCTCGTATATGAAGTGAACTTAGCCGGATAAAATCCAGTAGTAAATTTGATGACACCTTTATTTTTCTGGAGCTTCACATGTTATGTGTTTCGACCAAAAAATGTGTACTAAAAATAGATGAACTTCATGCTAACATAAATCTGAAACATAGATAATTATGCACTTCAAAGAAATTATAATGACAACTTGTCGAGAAAATGAACAGGGCTAACTCCTGGGAAAAAGGAGGTGAACTTCAAGCATGATTACAAAACAAAAATCAGCAAATTCATGTACATTTTTAGCTCCACACATGAAAGTTAACAACATATGTAGCAAAAAACTAAGACAACAGCCGAAATACACACATATTAGTTCATTTTTTTGGGTGAGGATCTGAAACTCTTGCCCATAGAAAATATGAATTCCTCTTGTCAAACGAATTGAGCTTGCTCGAACAATAAATGTGAACTTCACGGCAGAAGCGCACCTTTTGTAATTTTTCCCTATTTGAAATTTTTGTGTTGTGCTGTTTTGAACAGAAACCATCTATTAGAGGAAGCAAACTCAGGAAATATAAATAGAAATTTCCATTGGGAATAATGTGAGCTACTTTATTCTTCTACCAGCCCAAAAAAATAAACGTCCATTTCTCTCTATTATAAGACAGAATAGCCACAATACCACTAGTCAAAACCAAAAGTTTCAAAATAGCACTGAAAAAACCAAACTTGCGTAAATACCATTGGACACCAGTTGTGCTAGTTTCTCTTCCTGGCAGAATCACAAGAGAGGCAATTCTGCCAGTTTCTCTGACTGAGAGGTCAGGGTAAAAAAAAAACATGTCTGAACTTTGAATTATGCAGGACACTAGAGCTGTTGCAAAGAGAAATTTGGAGGTACTATTCTGTGCGCTGAGTTATAGCTGAACTAAATCTCCCCGTATGAAAGCATATCCTCTGATCTAATATGCTTTAGAAAATCAACAGGGGAACCAAACACGAATTACGCGAAAATACACCTGAATCAAACAATTCCCCCCACAAAACAGGCTATGGTGGGGATCTGCGCGCGCGTGCTATGGATCGTAGTAAAGCGGACGCAGGTAGATCACGTCGTTCCTACGGCAGTAGCATCCACCAAGCACGGCAACAGGAACGACAGGTTTGGCTGAACATTAATCAAGACGTAAAAATAAAATCGCGTCAAACAACCGCAGATCGGGATGGGCGGGGAGCTAACCAGCGAAGATTCTGCAAACAACGCTAACTGGAGTACAATTACGAGATGGGTAGGCGAGATTTTGGGGAGGAATCGCGGGCGAGGGAGCGGTACCTGTGCATCGGCGCTTGTCTGCTCTGCTCCTCGGTCTGTCGTTCTACCTGGCGGGTGGGTGGACATGAGGAACTTGCGAGCCTCCTCCATGTGGACTGCCCGAACAATCCTCCTCCGACCTCCGTCTCCGACTCTCCGGCTCGCTCCCGGCTGGTTCTCCGCTCGCCGGTGGTCGGACGACAGCTTAAATCGGGGGAGGGAGGGATCAGGGAGGAGTAGTAGGCGACGCGCGGTGGAGGCGGGAGCCCTCCCTGCGGGAGCCCTCCCGGCGGCGCGCGGTGTAGGCGGGGGCCCTCCCGGCGGCGGGCGGTATAGGCGGGGGCCCTCCCGGCGGCGCCGTTGTAGGCGGGGGGCCTCCCGGCGGCGCGCGTTGTAGGCGGGGGGCCTCCCGGCGGCGCGCGTTGTAGGCGGGGGGCCTCCCGGCGGCGGGCGGTGTAGGCGGGGGGGGGGGGGGCTCCCGGCGGCGCGCGGTGGAGGGGGGCGCCTTCCCGACGGAGCGCGGTGGAGGTGGGAGGCAGCGTGGCGTGACAAAGAAGGTGATTCTGATGGGGGTTCAGTCGGTTCACTACGGGTGGTGCGGTTCGGGTGGATAGTTTTTTTTGACATAGTTCGGTTTGTTTGGTGGGGGTTCGAGAATAGCTATTCTAGAACCCCTCTTAAGGGGGGTTCGAGAATAGTTGGGCTCTATATATATATATATATATATATATTAAAACAGAGGTAAGCACGATGTAACAGTACGAATGCATCATAATACCTCAAATGGTGCTTCTACAAAGAAAAGACAGGAAACTTGTAAAGAACTACAATATCATTCAGAAAATGGAGTACAAAAGAAAAACCTCATTTGGAAAGAAAAAAGTTAAACTGGTATAGATGTACGGCACGTAACTTTCTTTCTCTGGATTCTGTGACTTTTTGTAGGAAGTAGTAGAACAACTGCAGTAGCAGCAAAAAATAAATATTTAAGCTTGCAGACTTTTTTGTAGGGAAGAGGCATACTGCTTTACAGAAGATGGTCATGGCTGTCTCCTTTTTCAAATTTAGATTTTGTGCTGCTTTCCTAACTGCCTCTCATATCCATCAACGGATACAATCGCTTCATTGACAACACGCAATGTCCTAAACAGGGTAAGAACACCACATACACGGAATAGGCCATCAACTTTGCTGAACTAATGCATATCTGGAATAGAACCTAAATTAAGCAGAGTATGTTAAATAACTTTCCTTGGTCCCGTTTACTTGTCTCTCTTCAATAAAGATATATCAAATTAGACCACTGACTTCAAATCTGACAAATGATTTCAGAAAATAGCAAGACCTTATGAAATAAACACATTCAGATATAACATCGGACAAAAGTCTGAATGTTCAGAAAATTAACAGGAACATGAGCTCCAAAACAATCCAACACAAACATATTTTCCCTGGAGTTTACTCATATATTATCGATGATACCATGCACGGACAGGTCACAAAACAAAGCTAAATTTCAGAAATAAACGAATTAGTATGTAGACAACAAAGCACACAAATAAATTCATTTCCCATGCATCCTACTTGATTTTGTTTTCATCACCTCGGGTATACATAACAAATAATCTGGCATGCACAATACAACAGAACCGTCTGATAAAAATAACAAAAGAGAATATCTGGCATGCACAATGAAGAATGACGAGAAGATACAAAAGCAACGAGTTATGAAGTTTGGAGCTGTATACTTATTAAATTGGTTGACTTGTACTCGTAAAATCTGGCACTTGGTCCCATATTATTTGCTATAGAAAACTGTCCCGGTTCATTTACTTAACATTTTCTTTTCCAACTGGAAGATTTTCTTAAAACTATGAAAGGCTACTAAAAGAATTGAAACAATGATTTGATCGGGTTCTTTACTTCCACAGGATGTGGTTTTTCTTGCAACGGGGATCTTCAGGCCACCACAAATATCCGCATCGGATCTTGGCTTCGAGTACTCTGTGACCGAAACCGCTTAAAGCCAAGATCCGATGCATGGATAAAATGACGGTCTAAGATCACTAATCCTACAACAGAATATGGTGACTTACACAGTGGTACTACTACTGTTAATTGTTACTTACAGAAACACACTGAAACTTGATAGCCAGGTTAAGAAAAACTCTACAGTAAAAGCAGTGCTAAATTTGGCAATGCCTTATTACTACAGATTACAGAGCAAGCCTCAGGTCCAAAAGCAACACTAATAACATCTTGCTGGTTCAAAAGCATGGACATATTGCTTGCGGGTTTAGATACACTCTGAATTCAGAAATATGCAATAAATTGCTTGTTTGTTCGAAAGCAAGACGAATTCGAAGTATGTCATAGAGCCCCAACTGATTAGTCTATAAATTTATTTCATCACCTGTTGAGAAGATTCTTTACCTCTTGTGATTCTGCTTGTGGCGCTGGGATGGCTTTGCCATGGATTTATCCATCTCAAGCTGAATATAAAGTAAACCCTCGTGAGCAACTTGAGTTAACCATTTATTTTCTTCTTTTGTTGATCATCTAAACCAAGACCTAACTCAGAACGCCCCAGAGGCGGAGGACAATGGTGAGCAGGGTGCGGACAACTTGTTGTGGTCCTCTGACCACATGTCTTGGCGGCAGCATCATCCTTTCTGATGTCAGCATTCACTTAATAATAAAAATACATGCTAGTACTACAACAGCAAAAGACATGAAATTTGGATTTTCAAGCTCAAAGCATAGAAAAGGCAACGTAACCCAGCAATCAACAGCACCAAACATGAAAATGGCATATGGCCAGTAGTCGATGTGCCCCATAAATGCTAGTACTACAACAGCAAAAGACATGAAATTTGGATCTTATCATGAAATTTGGAGTATTTAGCTTAACAAACTGAATTTATTGCCAAATCAATAACAGACGACCAATAACTGAAAGATATTCAGACTTTGCCAAAAATTGAGTTTATAACGTGAACTGTTGGTACGAGTACTGTACTATCTACAACAGCAAGTGATTTCCTATTAAATTCAACACGCGGGGACATAATAATAGTTTGATAATCAAAGCAAACGTGGCAATGATTTCTTCCCAATTCTGACTTTCTGAGCAAACGTAAACACAAAGAACTGAAGCAGTGCTCACCGGAGAGGCGTCCGTCGGCGAGAGCGCCGAGCGCCCGAGGAGCGACCCTCGGGCGCCCGGGCTGCTCGGCGTGGCCGCGGCGGTAGCAGGGAACGAGGACGGCGAAGCCGGTCTCGGGGTCACCGTCCGTCTGCATCTCCGGCGCCTGCGGCTCGAGCCAGCCGATGGACCAGTCCGAGTCGTCGGACTCCGACCCGGACAGGCAGCCGCCAGCGTCGGACGGCACGATGACCATGTCGTACTCCTTGTCGACCCTGCACTCCCCGCGGCCGCGGCGTCGGCTCCTCGGCCCTCCGCTGCCGCCCGCGGCGGCCGCCTGCGCCGGCGCTCGAGAAGGTGACGGCGTCCGGCTCCAGGAAGCCGGAGGGGAAGTCCGGGAAGGAGGCGCTCGTCAGGGCCGTGGCGGGGAGCTCGTGGCTGGCCACCCGCGCCGCCGTGCCCGGCCACAGCCAGTGCGTGAATCGGCCAAGCCCCATGGCCGCCATGACCCGCAAAAATGTCTCGGAAGCCTTGTCTGCACGCCGGCGGCCCCTGCCGGAGGTCGGCCTCCGCGGAAACGAGCAGCGCTGCCCCTTAGCTCGCGCCGGCGGCCCCTTCCATAGGTCGGCCGGCCGCCCATCGCCCGCGCCGGCCCCCGACAAGCGGCGTGGGGGCGGAGATGGCGCGGGATGTGGCGGCTGAGCGAGCTAGCGGCGGGGCTGGGGGCGCGAGGCGACGACGACGGCGGGGCTGGGAGCGCGGGGCGACGGCGGACGGCGGCGCTGCCACGCGCAGGCGAGGGAAGGGGCGGCGACGGGAGGAGAAGGGGAGAGGCGGCGCGGGGTGGCGGCGGGAGGCAGCTGCGCGAGGGAGAGGAGGAGGAGCAGGTGCGCGACGACGCCGGGCCGGGCGGGCTTCACATGACCCATGGATAAAAAACGGGTTCACGCGAGGGCCTCGTCCTGGACTACTCCACACTGAAAAAATGGACGGACGAGATCCACCACCAAACAAAATCCAACGGCTACGAGGCTCAAATCGCTGTGAAGCCCCCTATGGGGGGCATCATATATACCTTTAGACTAGATTTAAATGTGCGCCTTGGCGCACGATCCTGTGGCTCTCGTACTTTTTTTTATATTTTGTATGACCTACCAAAACACATGTGAGAAAACAATGATGGGTTTGCATGACCCTTCAATATAAAAATGTGCACGTTTGTATTTTAGACCTTAGTTGTTCAGGCCCTGTTTTGATAGACATTAGAATAGAGCAAACAGAATCATGAAGAGAGTAGCAAATGCTTATATACAACCATCAAAATAAAGAAATATATTGGATTAAAGCACTTCCGTCTAATAATCAACCATCCGACAAACTATCTGCAGTACTAAAATAGCAAACCATGTTTGCTCCGGAAGCAATAAAGCACCTACCATATGCGTATATAGCATATTTTTGCATGTTCTTATCTAGCAGTGCACCACCCATCGGTGTACATGAAAAATTATCTACGGAACACACACTTGCTATATGGAGATCACTAACATATCCCATGTCATCGAGTACATATACTACCATAAAGGCTAGTCATCCAAATGTCACGTATGGTAGGCAGGTGACCATAACTTTCCGAGTGACTCCCGTAGTAACCACGGTACTTGTTCACCATCAGGATATTTTCCCACGTTCTGCAGAAAGCATCGATTTAGCAATGTTTGAGAAATCATCAGGGTACTTACCCATTTTCTGTAGAAAGAATCGATTTAGCAACACTGGAGGTAGCGATGTTTGAGAAATCATCATTGGCATTTGAGATGTACTACCATTGTTCCAAAATATAAGTCATTTTTAGCTTTCTAAGATGGCTTATATTTTGGATCAGAGTAATAACTAACATACATGAAGCTAACATATATTTGTTTTTTGGATTACCTAAATTGATCGCATGATTGTTTAAATGAAAACAATACCTTTTAGTCTTTGATGGCCAGTGAGTGCAGCATCTCCCACATCATACACAGTATCATGTACAGTCAATAAAAAAGATTTTAATCCATCACAACCGTTACAAAGAGGTAGGAGAATCAAGAAAATTACATAGTAGCAAGCAATACAAAAACATTCGTGGAGTTGTTCATTTGAGGCCATAATCAATGCGAAGATTGTTTTGTGTAAATGGCAAACTATTTTGGTGTCAATGAAGCTATCACAGTTCAAAGCGTACAAATAAAGGCAGATTTGACCATAAGCTTAAGGGTATGCGTAGATAGGAATTGAACATGGTCATATTTATTATGCCACTAAGCTAACTATTCATTAGAACACATCCTAGTAGAAATTTTGTACAAATCAAGGTAGGCAAAACCAAATATTTTCACACATCATGCTGCATGGGAGTAATTAGTCATTTTCTCACATAAAAATGCTGCAATCAATTTCTCATAACAATTTCGCACCTGTATTATACCACCAAAAGCTCAATTTAGTTAGTGATCTGCAATTATCTTAACTATTACAATGTTGCCTAAAAGATCCTAAAAGAAAAGACCAGCTAGTAACTTATATTGTTTGGTATTTCACACTTTAAAAGAAATATGTGGACATTATATCATATTTTTATCGAAACGTAGCCTCAACATGTAACTTACATTTCTGATATCAAAAAGGACTTTTGATGGAGTTGTGCAAGCAATTGGAAGGGAGAGAGGCGATGGCGGTATTCCGATCCTCCCACCGACGGCGACCGCTTTTGCTCCTCCATAATAGTCATGTTGAACACAAGCTTCTCGGGGGTCAAGTCCGTGTCCAAAGTTGGCCAAAGTAGCCTGGAATTAAATCGAAGCATGAGAGTCAGTTGCACCAAGAGGTACAGGGAGGAATTCCAACAAATAAAGAGGTCCAGAGAGATTACCAAGCCGCTCAAACTGGAACTTGTCACCTAGCGATGGTATCACATAGGCGCCCTTTAAAATGTCGTTTACAATCTGGAATGCATGCCTAGTAATTAGATATACAAGTACCATGGTGTAAATATGCTAGCTCACAGTAATATTTTGAGTCCTTAAGGCGAAAGTCAGTTCCAATGTAGACAGTTCTTGAGAAAGGAGCATGTAGATAGGTAGCGCATAACAAATTATGAAGCATGGACATAAGGTAAAATGTATAAAGAATCAAAATTAATCAACTAAATATTTCTGCTACTGTAAATTTTATTGTATTCTTCTGAATGTATTTTAAGCAAGTCGCTACATAACAACAAAACGTATTCTTCTAATCATATAGTGAACAAGAGAGGCACCTTGTAGTAGGATGAAGCTGTCATTAGCGGGAGCATCGAGGCCACTTTTTCCATCAAGGTCTATGACTTATCCATCCTTCAAGTTTACAACCTAATTTAGCAAATGGAAGCGAGCATCGGTTTAGTGGAAACTTCTAAAGACTGAAGCCATATAGTGGTTTGCACTTGCAACAAGAACAGAATGCCAAACCTATAGAGGATGCAGAATAAACATGGTTTGAGAAGCTGTTTTAAAAGGTTCCTCTCTGATATGATACTCAAGACGGCCATATAGTGGTTTGCACTTGCAGCAAGATTGCAAGGAAGCAATAAAGCAGAGCAATAGCAACAGGGTAAAAAAATACGGAGGTATCTCCACAATGGCTATAGTTGGTGCTCACATAGTAACCCAATAGGAAGAATATGAGATAGGTGAACTTTACTTAGATAACCAGCGCAAATATCCATGCCATATCCAGGTCATATCCAGGTCTATGGAGGCATACCCGTCGCTCATGGTTGGGCCACCAATTTCAGCGAGAGACAGCTCCACCTCGCTGCTCGGCTCTTCATCCGCATCATGCCACTGGCCGAGTTGCGGGAACAAAAACAACGACAAAGAAATAAGAGAGAAATAAAGTCAATATGATGAAGCTATATCTAAACATACACAATCAGAACGGAGCAAAATTTTAGAGCAATAGAAGGTAAGAATATCAAAAGTGATATCTACCTAACTTCGCTACAATGCAATATTTAGAGATTGTAAAGAATACCACATCGTAACATACATAGACAAAAATAGGTACTGGTTAAGCTAATACTAATATTGTTCTAAGTCTATTATAGTATAACACAACCGATAGAATTCCTGGGTACATTCTACGGCTTCCTTCAGCTTTTGCATAGCCAAAGTTTGTGGTACAACAATTTTGCAAAAAAAATTCAGCTTATGACAGAACCGTGGCTTAATTTTGACATGATAGTCCCCTCATTGTCTCTTAAGGCAGAACAAGCTATACTTACAACAGCGAATCAAAACATATGTAAACAATACCGGTGTACACAGAGGATACTCGACCAATAGTTTTTGCCATTCATAGAAACGAGATAAGAGTTCAAGTCTAGGAAATAGTCCGTGCCACGTATACAAATATGTAAGGTTGAGCCCATAGGCTGTGCGTATGATCTTGCCAGGGAATGATCCATGTTAGGTCCGCGCAACGGAGAACATACGTCGGTGGAAGCATAGAGGCGAGGAACCAAAGGCATCACTTTAGCTTGACTTTGTAGCACGAGTGCCCAAAGGGAGCAGAAGTGTGCGCCAAGGCGGTGAGCCGTATCCGTTAGCTCAACAAAGTAGTAAGGGAAGCACACTAAATACCATCGAACGTCGAGGTAGCGAAAAACAGTAAGATAACGATAAGCTCTCCACCCGGTACCCACAAGTTAAACTCGTAACAGGAATCATCGATGAAGATAGGGCCATACGGAGAAGTACCTTCTAGCTAGAGATAAGAACAAGGACAAAAAAAAATCAGTTTACCATAAGAAATTAGATTATACCTTATGTACATAGGCTGTCCACAAGAATGGTCATATTACCTTATAGTTCACGAGAGGTGGCATTACTTCTCCACGAAAAGCACCTTACCGTAATAGAAATCAAGCAACCATGCCGGTGACCGGATAGGCCATAGAAGACTGAAATGATCTGTTTAGATACCGTAGAACTAACTCTGGGGAGACCTTTTACTATGAACTCTTCTAAAAATCTGGGTGCGAGACATTACTATGCAGCTTTAACCTATTGCCTCACCACCGACGAGAAAAGGCCAACGACAAGTATAGATGAAGCTGACTTAAGGATATACGGTGTAGTCAACCATTAGTTCTTTTGTAGCAGAAAAGCCGAACAAAGTAATATCTATGTGCATTGATTAGAAGAAGAAAAATAAAATATAAATGGAAGCTGTGAGCGGATGAAGCAAATGCAATGTATTCAAAGAAAGAGAGGATAGCATGAAAATCAAATTTGCCAAAAACGGATAATAGACTGTGGGTGCGGCCTGTCATGCGCCAGCCGCAATGCCAGGAAAATATAGATGATTAAAAATATATTTATAATCATCAAGAAAAGCAGAAAATAAAATTAATAAAATTATGCTGCTAATATAAGAAAAGGAGTAGGCCTTACTACATATTAATCAAAACTTATAAATTAACCGGCACCGTGCATACTACCAAAGTACCAAGTACCGGCCCAATCTAAACCTATAAATTAACCGGTACCGTACCTACTACCAAGTACCGGTAAGGCCTACTCAGCTTGACACCCTTTGAAGGCGTCATTTTTACAGATGAACACCTGCTAGCTATTTTCCGTTGCAAACGCCTTGAAGCTTGATAAAATGCCGTTTCACACATTGCGTAAACATTGCAACATATATAAATAAGTTCATCTTCGTCTCTTTTAGTATGCACAGAAAGTATAAAACAGTACATTTATCTTCTTCCTTTTTTGCAATCTGCACATCATTTCCAATCCGTTTGGATTAAGACAGTGTGTTAACTTTTATAACATGTGGTTGCAGATCAACTGGTCAAGTATGGGTGAACTGCAAAACTGTAGTAGATGATAAGCAGGATTATATTCTGAAGAGCTTCTGAGGACACAAATTTAGGAACCTGGCAAACAAAACTGTCGGAGGGATGACCTCCGGTATAGCGAAGTCCTCGAGTTGATGGATCGCCAGGAGTTCGCGGATCAAGAAAAGAGACAAGAATGCAAAATAAATGAAGAAAAGAAGATAAAAGATAAAGAAAACAACCACGTGGGCCGGCTCCCACGCTCTACCCGGCCCGTTCTAGCTCCTGCCCCGTAGTTGGGCCAGCTTCCGACAGCCTCCCTTTGGATGCCTGGGAACCGAAGGACCTGCAACAGGTCATCAACAGCCTTGACGGAGAGCTGGTGGAAATTCTGCTGCCGACGGACACGTGGTTCATCATGGTAAAAGCATGGTTCAAATAGCCTGACATCATTCCATATTCATACAAAAGATTACCATCACGTACAAGGAAGCGACAACTAACCCACAAACACGATATCATCATCCATGTCGAGGAGGTGCTCGAGGCCAGCCATGGCATCATCGACTACATCCCACAAGTTAGCATGGTGGAAATTGTGCTATCCGAAGAGAGATGGTGGTATGAGATTTAGAGATTTTCACTCCTTTAACCTTGCTATGTTGGCTAAACAAGTATGGAGACTAGCCACTCACTGGCAACAGTTCTTCGCGCTAAATACTATCCCCAAGATGATATTTTAAAGGTGGGACCAACATTGGGATCTTCCTTTACTTGGCAAAGTATAGTGGCTGGAATTGCTACCTTCAAGCGAGGATATATATGGACGCCTGGAACTGGTGAAAATGTTAATATTTATTCCGATCCTTGGATACCGTCTAGCCACAATCGAAAAATCCCAACGCCCCGCGGAGGGAGGGTTTATACCAAGGTTTCAGAGCTGATCGACCCGATCTCAGGCTCCTAGGACTCAGGCCTTCTTAAATCCCTCTTCTATGATATTGACGTCAATCGAATTTTAGAGATACCACTCGACAACCAAGGATTTGATGACTTCATTGCATAGAATTATAATAAGAATGGATGCTTCTCGGTCCGATCTGGTTACCATCTTCAATGGAAACATGCTTTTGGTGGAAAAATAGCTCTTCGTGGTTATTCAGCATTGAATCGCGTATGGAAAGTGGTGTGGGGTCTGAAACTTCCAAGTAAAATTAAGAGCTTCTTATGGCGTGCATTGCACGGAGTAATCCCCCTTAAGTCTATTTAGCTGAATCGCCATATTGGCACCTCTGGCCAATGCCCGATTTGTATGCAAGAAGCTGAAGACATTAACCATCTCCTTTTCCGCTGCGCTACAACTAGGGAGCTATTTATGATATAACTGAGAATGCATTAACCACCGATCGATCAATCAGGATCTGCTGTCCTGTAATATCTCTTATAGGATGAAGTTAAGATGCTTCATGGAGTCGAGAATATTGGACAAAAGGAGACGATAGGTGTTGCTTGCTGGTACCTCTGGTGGATTCATCACCGACGTACACATGATGAATCTGTCCCCCCTATGTTCAAGTACAAAATGTCAATATTGTCTATTACATCAAATGCTTCAAAGGTGGGATCCAAGACAGCTACCCATCGGCAACGCTGGGAGAAACCAAATTCAAGACAAACCAAGGTAAACGTTGATGGCTCATTTCACCAAGATAATCATGCTGGTTCAGTGGCTGCCGTGATCCGAGACTCCAATGGCAATTTCCTAGAGGCATCTACAATTTTCCTACATAATGTAGCCTCGCCGGCGGTGGCGGAAGCACTGGCCATGCAAGAAGGGATGGCATTAGCTAATCGACTTAGATGTAAGGATGTGATAATGGAATCGGACTCCATTGAAACGGTTGAAGCTTGTTTAGGATAAGAAGCATGGTGAGGAGAATCTTCTGCTATTTTTGTTGATTGTGTGGATTTGACTTCTCTCATTGATAAGGTCTCCTTCAGGTTTTGTCCTAGAGAAGCCAATGAGGTGGCGCATGAACTAGGAACCTGGCTCCATGACTTGAAATTTGCCTAGACGAATCTCTAAACGACAGTGCTGGAACATCATAAATAATTGCGGACATCCATCGTGTAAAGAAACTCAAACGGGGGGGAATAGAATACGTAGTGGCCAAGTTTCTTAAGAAAAATAGGAGACAACATAGGGGCCAAGTTTCGAGAAAGAGGATAAGAACAACACAAACGCAGAGGCCAAGCCTAGAGAGAAAGAAGATAAGAACAACATACCTAATATGAAAACTGATTGGTTCGTTGCATGGAAAACAAAAGTTTTCTACCGTGAACATGAACAAAAACCAAGATCCAATCTAGGAAGAAGCAAGATCTAATCTACCAAGATCGAAGCAACGAGAAGATCATGAGACTAACCCTCGAAGATTCCAAAGCCTACGAGATTAGATCTCGTTGTTGATGTAGTCGATCGTTTGTGCTGCAATCCGGCAGCACTTCCGTACTCGGTCGTGCGTACGGTGTCAATGAAGCCCGTCCTCTCCCTGTTACAGCAGGTAGCGGAGGTGTGGTAGATCTCCTCGGAATCCCAGCAGCACGACGGCGTGGTGGTGGTGGTGGAGGAGAAAAGCTGCAGGGCTTCGCCTAAGCCGGAGCAGCTCTATGGAGGAGGAGAGGGGGCAGCCAGAGGTTGGTGTCTTGGGGTGGGTACGCCCCCTGCCCCCTCCCCTCTTTATACAGGGGGGATCGGTTGGGATGGCCCCCCAAGCCCATCTAGGGCTAGGGCCGGCGGCCAAGGGAGGGGGGAGTTTTCTTCCCCCCAAGTAGATCCCCCCTAGGGTTTTGGGGAAACCCTAAGGGGTTGGCCGGCTGGGCCTTGGGGGCATGTGCCCCTAGCCCATTAGGCTAGGGTGCATCCCCTCGACCCATGCTAGGCCTCCTAGGGTCGTGGGCCCACTGGTGGGACCTCTGGAACCTTCTAGAACCTTCCAGGTCTTTCACCGGAAAAATCCCGAACTTTTCCGAAACCTAGAAATCAACATCCCTTATATGAATCTTATTCCCCGGACCATTCCGGACCTCCTCGTGATGTCCTGGATCCCATCCGAGACTCCGAACAAACTTCGTCTCCATCTCCTATTCGGAATCTACTTATGCGACATCGAACCTTAAGCGCGTCACCCTACGGTTCGTGAACTATGCAGACATGGTCGAGACTCCTCTCCGAGCAATAACCAATAGCGGGATCTGGAGATCCATAATGGCTCCACACATTCAGCGATAACTTAGTGATCGATTGAACCATTTACATACGATACCGATTCCCTTTGTCACGCGATACTTTACTTGTCCGAGGTTCGATCATCGGTATCTCCATACCTACTTCAACCTCGTTACCGACAAGTACTCTTTACTCGTACCGTGGTATGTCATCTCTTGTGACCTAGTCACATGCTTGCAAGCTAATCAGACGACATTCCACTGAGAAGGCCCGGAGTATATCTATCTCGTCATCGGGATGGACAAATCCCACTCTTGATCCATATGCCTCAACTCACACTTTTCGAATACATAATCCCATCTTTATAACCACCCATTTACGCAATGGCCGGTGTTTGATATAATCAAAGCATCCTTCCGGTGTAAGTGATTTACATGATCTCATGGTCGAAGGACTAGGTAACTATGTATCGAAAGCTTATAGCAAGTTGAACTTAATGACTTGATCTCATGCTACGCTTATTTGGGTGTGTGTCCATTATATCATCCATCCAATGACATAACCTTGTTATTAACAACATCCAATGTTCATGATCACGAAACCATGATCATCTATTAATCAACAAGCTAGTTATACAAGAGGCTTACTAGGGATTTCTTGTTGTTTACATAACACAGATGTATCAATGTTTCGGTTAATACAATTATAGCATGGTATGTAAACATTTATCATAAACACAAAGATATTATAATAACCACTTTATTATTGCCTCTTGGGCATATCTCCAACAGATCTCCCACTTGCACTAGAGTCAATAATCTAGATTACATTGTAAGGTACCTAACACCCATGGCGTTCAGGTGTTGGTCATGCTTTGCCCTAGGGAGAGCTTTAGTCAACGGATCCGCCACATTCGGATCCGTGTGTACTTTGCAAATCTTTACTTCACCATCTTCGATGTACTCGCGAATCGAATGAAAACGCAGCTTGATATGCTTCAGCTTCTTGTGTGACCTTGGTTCTTGTGCATTGGCGATGGCACCCATGTTGTCACAATAGATGACTAATGGGTCCAATGCACTAGGAACCACACCAAACTCAACAATGAACCTCTTCATCCATACCTCTTCCGATGAAGCCTCCGAAGCCGCTAAGTATTCAGATTCAGTTGAAGACTTCGCCACCGTGCATTGCTTGGAACTCATCCAGCTTACTGCAGCACCATTCAAAATAAACACGTACCCATACTGAGACATAGAGTCATCAGGATCAGTGTTCCAACTTGCATCGGTGTAACTTGTTACAACGAGCTCTTGGTCACCTCCATAACAAAGAAACATATCCTTAGTCCTTTCCAAGTACTTCAGGATATTCTTGACCGCTGTCTAGTGTTCCATTCCTGGATCACTCTGATATCTGTTGGTCAAACTAACAGCATGCGCGATATCCGGTCTAGTACACAGCATGTCATACATGATAGAGCCTACTGCTGAGGCATAGGGGATCTTGTTCATCCTCTCTCTTTCTTCTGCCGTAGCCAGACCTTGAGTTTTACTCAAGACCTTACCTGGCAACATAGGCAAGAACCCTTTCTTGATTTCATCCATTCTAAACTTCTTTAGAATCTTGTCCAGGTATGTACTCTGTGAAAGCCCTATTAGGCGTCTTGATCTATCTCTATAAATCTTGATACCTAAAATGTACGCTGCTTCACCAAGGTCTTTCATTGAAAAACACTTATTCAAATAACCTTTAACACTGCTTAGTAGTTCTATGTCATTCCCAATCAATAATATGTCATGTACATATAATATTAGGAACGCTAGAGAGCTCCAACTCACTTTCTTGTAAACACGAGGCCTCACCATGAGTCTGTATAAACCCGAAGTCTTTGATTACCTTATCAAAGTGTCGGTTCCAACTTCGGGATGCTTGCTTCAGTCCATAAATGGAACGCTGAAGTTTGCATACCTTGTCAGCATTTTTAGGATCGACAAAACCTTTGGGTTGTACCATATACAACTCTTCCTCAATGTCACCATTAAGGAACGCCGTTTTGACATCCATCTACCAAATCTCATAATCAAAAAATGCAGCTACTGCTAACAAAATCCTCACAGACTTTAGCTTCGCTACTGGTGAGAAAGTCTTATCGTAGTCAACTCCTTGAATTTATCGGAAACCCTTTGCGACAAGTAGAGCTTTATAGACAGTAATATTACCATCAGCATCTGTTTTTCTTTTAAAGATCCATTTATTCTCGACAGCCTTGCGGCTATCGTGTAAGTCTACCAAAGTCCATACTTGGTTATCATACATGGATCCCATTTCGGATTTCATGGATTCATGCCATTTGTTGGAATCTGGGCTCATCATTGCTTCCTCATACGTCGCAGGGTCTTCATCATTGTTATCCACAATCATGACATTTAGACAGGGATCATACCAATCAGGAGTGTTACGCTCCCTCGTCGATCTGCGATGTTCAGTAGCTTCCTCGTTCAAAGTTTCATGATCATCATAATTTGCTTCCTCTCCTATCGGTGCAGGCTCTACGGGAACATCTTCCAGCACTGCGCTACTCTGATCTATGAGAGAAGGTTCAATAAACTCGTCGAGTTCTACTTTCCTTCCAGTCACTTCTTTAGTGAGAAACTCCTTCTCAAGAAAGGATCCGTTCTTGGCAACAAAGATTTTGCCTTCGGATCTGTGATAGAAAGTGTACCCTATTGTTTCTTTAGAGTATCCTATGAAGACACATTTCTCCGCTTTGGGTTCTAGCTTGTCAGGTTGTAACTTCTTTACATAAGCTTTGCAACCCCAAACTTTAAGGAACGACAGCTTAGGTTTCTTTCCAAACCATAATTCATACGGTGTCGTTTCAACGGATTTAGATGGTGCCATATTTAAAGTGAATGCGGCTGTCTCTAATGCATACCCCAAAACGATAATGGCAAATCGGTAAGAGACATCATAGATCGAACCATATCCAAGAGAGTTCGATTACGATGTTCGGACACACCATTGCGCTGTGGTGTTCCCGGCGGTGTCAACTGTGAAAGTATTCCGCATTTCTTTAAATGCGTGCCAAACTCATAACTCGAAATTTGATTAGATTTGAAACTTGTCCAGATTCGAAATTTAGCACCACCGGGAGGTGCTTTCCGTGTGGCATATAGCACCACCGGGAGGTGCTTTCTGCCGACCTGGTCGGCGGAAACAAGCCACCGCACACCCACGGGCAGGCAGCAGTTTCATGGGCCGCGGCCCATCAGGTACACCTTTTCTTTCCTTTGTTTTGTTTTTGCATTTTTAAATCTCAACGTTTTTTGGAAAACCAAAATAACTTTTGAGGTTTCTTAAAAAAATATTTGAACGTTTTTCAAATCTGAATAAATTCAAAATTTAAACAGTTTTCAAAATATAGATAATTTTAAATCTCGAACATTTTTTAAAATTTGAACAGATTTGAAAAGTGAACAAATTTCAGATTTTGAACAGATTTCAAAATTTAAAGGAATTTCTAAATTTGAACGAATATCGATTTTTCCCCAAAAAAATTGAACATTTTTCAAAAATGAACATATTTTAAATTTGAACATTTTTCGATTATGAATATTTTTCGGATACGAACAATTTTTAGCTTTGAAAAAACAGAAAAGTGGGCCAGAAGAAAAAAGAAGAAAAAACAGAAACAGAAAACGAAAACGAAAAAAAGAAGAAAAAGGTGAAAAGTGGGCCAGGCCCAATACCCAAGCAGGGTGTGCGGTGCCTGGTAGGCACCGACCTGGTCAGTGTATAGGATTTCCCGCACCACCGGCATCCGTCTCACCGTAAAGTGGGCTGGTGACGCCGCATCTGCACGATCGTAATCGTTAACGGCCCATGGCTTCTATATTGCCGGGAAGTTGTGGATATCCAACGCATTACCCTCCCACTTGTCCCACGGCCCGGACAGGTAGAGACACACGGAATCGGGTGTCAATTTAGGGCGGAAGGCAACCCTAACCAAGTGGGGATCGGATCGTCGCCGCCATGGACGAGAAGGAGGAGGAGACTCGACGCCTCGTCGGAGTCGGTCCAACGACGCCGGTGTTCTATAAATCAGATACGCGTGCTAGGGAGAAGGAGAAGGAGAAGTTGACGGAGGGGAAGATGGAGAGGGCGAAAGCGAAGGCGGAAAGGCTGCGGAGCTCCAAGGCGATGAGGAAGGCCTACTACTGCACCGAATCTACTGAGGAGGTGGCTCGTCCCCTCCATGAACGCAAACCAGTGGTTGGGTACCCCATTCCGTTTGTTCTGGCGGATGAGACGGCGCCTCGCCGCTCATGCAACTGGCTGCGGCTGCTGCCCTTCCCCCGACCGGATCCCGAGCCCATCCGTTCCGCTAAGGCGTTGAAAGCTCAGTATGACGAGTTCATCAGGTAATAGTCCGGCCCCTCCGTCCAATTCGATGGATTCATTCCCCCTCCCCCTCCCCCTCCCTCCCTGTTGGGTTCAGTATTTTCCTAGTGCTATTTCATTGATCCGTGTACATCTTCTATGTTAGGTGGAAGATGCCACGCTCGCAAGTCAGAGCTATGAATCACAAGATTGTGCTACAATGCCTCGAGTGGTACAACTCCAAGCATCCGGTGATACGTTCTTCCTTACTTGATCAATTTTTTCTGGCAATTAGCTGCAGTCAAATCTTAATAAAATTTGATCACTTGGAAATTATATTAGTGGGTTTGTCATGAAAAATTAATCTCTATAATTACATTTTAAGTAGATCTCACTCAGCGATAACGACAGCATATGTGTGTAACTCTCTATAGGATTTCCTTGATGGCATCTGTCAGTTTACTACTTGGATAAAATTTTGAATGTTAGCCAATTTAGAATCAGTCAAGTGTTAATTAGAGATACTCCCAAAATTAACTTTGATTCTTGATCATGTTTCTTTGTCGCTGATTGTCCAGCCTGAACTATGTCTCAACTTTATTTATGAGCATCTATAGTTTGCTTCAAACAGTGACCGGCGGTATCCAAGAAATAAAAGTACAAAATTAATTTTGCTCGGAATATCTCATATCTATAACAGTATTGTTTTACCAAGACATGTATATAACCGACCATCATGATATACTAGTTTTCACCAATCTGGACGATAAAGTAAACTAGTAGCTTAACAACCAAAACGAATTAAATTGAACAAGAAAAACGTCGAAAATAGTACTCCCTCTGGTTCAGTTTAACATTTAAGAAAAACTTTGACCATTAATTTGGTCAACAAAATATTAATCATATGTCCCAAAAGTTATTAGATTCATAATCAAAAGAAGTTTCCAATGGTATAATTTTTGTGACTTATAATTCATATTTTTCCTTGACCAAATTAACTGTCAAAGTTTTTATTAAACTACGCTCACAGCACGCCTGCTATCTGTACCAGATTGAGACACAGTAGTAATTAGGTAACTCAGTCATTGATGCTTCTTTGTTTTGTTTTACCTTGCTAACTGTACCAATGCTCTTTGGATGATCAGGATGATGAGTACGAACCTGCCCCTGGTGTTGTGACCAGATGCAGTGAATATAACAAGTCACTTATATGGACTCATGGCAACTTTGTGGCTCGTCGGAAGGACTCTAGCTGCCTCCCATTCCTGCCTGCTCCACGAACTCTCTTCTTTTTTGAGCTCGTTGATAGAGATGGAGACGGTGTCGATGAAGTTAACGCATGCACCCCTATAGGTTTGCACCTACTTGCTAGCAGCTTGATGCTCCCTTACCTCTCTGTTGTCATGACCTGCATACACATATGTTATTCTCTTTTGTCATTGCAAAGCATATGTACTTCAAATAAACATTAGGTTTTCATCAAAAGACATGCCATCATGTAGAGAAATCTACTACCAGATCCCCGACATTTCACCATAATAGACAGCATACCACTCTACAATGGAAGTGCTCTGGACAGACCAACTGTTTCAAACTTCTTTAGGTGGTCTTTTGGCCCTGTATATTTGAGATATTCATGATCCAGGTACAAGAGGAGTAACACATGCTTTTATGAGCACGGTAGATTATGTGCATTTGGCAATAAGACAGTACACATTATGGCAAAATGAGTTCTTCCCAATCTTTTTTTGTTCTCCACATTTCCCTTACGTACTCTGGTCCATAGATTGCCTTTTAGACTCAATCACTAATTACCTCAATATTTGAAAGCAAACAATGTTTTAAGCATGATTTTTGAGTCGCCGAGTCAAGTCAAGTCGCCAAGGCTGAGACTCGTGACTTGCTGACTTGACTCAGCGACTAGGGCTTGTATAGTCGTCCCAAGTCGCCTGCAGTAAACGACCAAAAATACTCCCATTCGCACAGCCCATTAAGGCCACATGAGCAAAATTGGCCCGGTCATCTATCCCAGCCAGGCTGACCAGGCCCAGCACAGCCCAGCTAACAACTCCCGGCCTCACCTCTCGCTTAACCTAGCAGTTACGTGAATCCTCCAAGCGTCGCCAGCCGCACTCAGGCACGCAAGCTCGCTCTCCCCTCTCCCTCTTCTTCCTCTGCGACGCCGGCGAGGAGCAGCGGCGACCGGCGGCGGACGGCGGCGGCTCGAGCCTCTCCTCCTGAGCTCTGCCCTTTCTTTCCCATCCCATCCCCTTCTCTCTGAAATACCGACACAGGGAGTGATCCCCCACAAAAAAAATTTGGCTGACAAACAGGGACGACCGGCGACTATTCCCCGCCGTCGTATAGTCGCTGTATAGTCGCCGGCGAGCCAGGAAGTCGCGCGACTCGCTCGCTGAGTCAAGTCGCTAGTGCGGCTCGTCCATGGCAGAACGACTTGGCGATTAGTCGGCGATTAGTCGGCAATTAGTCGCCGACTCAAAAATCATGGTTTTAAGTAATAAATGCACTATAAATTTCTTTCTTGCTTGATCCAATTTTTTTTGTTATTCTCACCCTGCCTACTGTAAGTTGTAAGTCTCGTTAATTGCCTCAGCGAACATAGGTTTCATACATGTTAGTTCCATCTTATACCTTGCCATGTCCTTCCGGTCTGAATTGCCTACTTTCTGTCTGGATACTCTAGCTTCTATAGCAGCGCCATCCTCTCGAGTCTGAAGTCCCATCCTTATATTGCGTTGCTGTCCCTCTTTAACTGTTGGTATTTTCCAATTCTCTCGCTGCGTTGGGCAAAGGATTACGAAGTTGCCGTGTAATTTCCTTGGAAACAAGAGAAAGGAATATGACTGACATTTGAAAAGACACTGCTGCTCTTTTATTACACTTTCTACACAACCCAAGCTCCTAGTACGATGACCTAAGCTATACCGATATTCAACAAAAGTTGTTGCATATTGATGAACCTGATTTCTTTAAGCTGCTTGTTTTAAAAAATAGATAAGTAAGAGTTGTTTGCTATTATAGCACGTTCTTGAGTGAATAAGGTCTACTTATTCTTTTGTTTTCAGATGAACCAGTTACTGAAGCCTACACTTTCCTTGGTTTCCCTCTTGGGTGGGGTACTCGTCGTCATGGTGGAGGTCTCTCTCTCTCTCTCTCTGCACTTTTAAATTGCTATCATACATTTTTCTTTTGTTGCCTGACCTTTTTATTTTTATTTTGTTTAGCCGATTGCGTTTGCAAGACATGCTACCGTCAATTTCATGTTCCACATATTGGTCTGAAGAGGACTTGTGCATGTGGAGATGGCAAGGTGGAGAGTGTATGTAAAATGTGCTACCTTGACTCTGATGTGCTGCACCCAATCAGAGGAGGATTCACTTTCGGCCAAGAGAACTTTGCCAAGCTTCGTTTGTAGAGCGATATGGGACATGCCGGCTCGAATGCCCTATGTAATTTATGTCGTAGTATGGTGAGGTCGTCTACTTTGAACTTGGAAACTTTGCCAATCATGGTTTGTAAGTTGTTATCCTTGTTACTGTTACTAACTTGCTTCAAGACATGCGAGAATAAAAATCTGTCTTTGATGCTATATCACCTTATTTGCCTAAGCTTTAGAGAATATTTTACATATTATTATGCTACTTAAGGCTGGTCATAGTGGGAAGTAACTTAGACTAGTAACATATGTCATGTTACTAGTCTAGGTTACTACCTTCGTAGTGGGTGGTAACTTATATGTGGTGTCATGCATTGTATTATTTATTATGTTGTAGACTCATTTTGCCTTGAGATGTGATGTTATGGTAACATAGATAGTTACCATCTCACTCTCTTTCTTTATTTATTAGCCATGTCATCAAAATGCCTTGAGATGTGTGATGTTACTAGCTATGTTACTTTCACTATGAGCTGTCTAAGAATGCCTAACTGCTAAAAAGTGCTCCGATGCTGTTTGTTCGTTCCTGCGCTAGTTGTCATGATAACCTTTCACCATCTTTCGCCTGGACCCCACCTGGCTGTTTGTTGCGAGGTGGACCCCTTCCTCTCTTTCCCTATTTCCATTCCCAATTCACTTGTCAAATCAAATCGTGCTAGGGTTTTGTGGAGAAATTAATGAGGCGAGCGATGTGTCGAGCTCATTGCCGCTGGAGAGGGAGATACGCGGGAGTGCGCCAAGCTTGTCGTTGAAGCTGGAGAGGGAGATGCGCGGGAGTGCGCCAAGCTTGTTGCCGGAGCGAGCTGCGCACGCGGGGAGCACGACGACGGAGGGGCGCCTACGCGCGATGGCGGGTGCTCGGCAGGGAGAGACCAATGCTCTGAGTTTGCTTGTGTTCGGCCATGGCTGCCAACGAGGAGAAGGCACGCACGCCAGGTTCGTCGCCGCCCGCGTCCTCGAGCACTATGTCCACGTCGAGCCATGGAGCTACGGCGGCGACGAGGAGCCCTACCACCTCCACTTGCATAGGTCACTCCAGTCGTTGGCATATCATCATCAAGAGGTGGTATACGATAGTTGAAGTGAGCAATAGGGGCCATCTCAGGCGGATCCTCTGGCAACTCGAGTCCACGAGCACGGAAGTCCTCTAGAATGAGCTCATGGTTGCTTTGAGCCAACCGAAGAGCCTTGGAGTTCACAATATAGGAGTGCTTGCACATTTGAAACAGAGACTTGAAGAACTTGGCAGCCCTCTTCTTGGGCTTCACAGAGCTGGAGCTAGAGGCCATCAAGGGGTCATTGACCAATCTTGAATCCCTTCGGTGGAGATGCTCCAAACGATGATAGGAGCAAGTGGAGTGGATGGATCTGGAGTTCCAAGGGTTGAATCAACCACTTGGAGGTGAGGAAGGTGTGGCAATGGTGGCTATGGTGGAGATATGAGATGGGGAAGAAGGGGATCCAAAGGGTATCCCTAACTTCCCAGGGGGTAAATACCCCTTTTGTCCCGCACGAACCCGATACTCAGCCCGATAGCACCGGACCACCTGCCGACCAAGTCGGTACACAGCCCGGTGGGCCGGGCTGACTGCCGGAAATTTCGGTAGCAGCACCCGGTCTGCCAGGTCAGATACCGAAACTACGAAATGACCTCATTTTGCTAGAATTTCAAGATGGGCATGCACATACATAGATGAAGGATAGAGTAGGTTTGATTAGAGGAAGCTTTAGATTCTATACATGCTCATTGGTCAAAAGAGAGAATCAAATAACAACAATGAGCATGGTTTCGAATTGAGCATAAACCAAAGAGATAAGATATGTCACTTAAGATCAAATGGCCTCAAAAGATGAGTAGGCTAAGATGCATAAGAGGCAAATAAAAGGGCGGGGGATTTCCCCCCCTTATGTGAAAGCGCAAATGTCATGAGACCTCGAACATGCTTGGGTCCATATTTTGACATTGGTTCTATTAATGTTGCACACATAGGTATGCATCATACCAAGACATGGTAAGATGACTATACCCATATGTGATGCACCTCTAAGCTAGATAGCAAGATAAATGCAAGAATATAGTGCAAGAAGTTGTTCAATCTAAGTTGTTAGGATCAAGAATACCAAGTTCTCCTCTCAAGTTTACAAACCGGGCTTCATCCAAAGGCTTAGTGAAAATATCCGCCAATTGGTATGTTGTTCCCACATGAGTGAGATTAATGGCCCCATTGGCAACATGATCACGAAGGAAGTGATGGCGAATGTCAATGTGTTTTGTGCGGCAATGTTGAACTGTAATATCCCAGTATTTGGGGTTAAAAAAATAGAGGAAACAGATGTGTGCATTGCATTCATGCATAGAAAATCCGGGGAATTTTCGCGCTTTAAAGTAAAACGATCCACGATAACTGAAGTTTGACTTGACCTTGGTGGAATGGAAGTAGCTCATCAAGTCAAGCGCTATAAACCTCAATGTGACTTTGCTAAAACCTTGTTTTGGGTAGAGATGATTTGATCTAAGGGGTTAGATCAAATGGAAATAAAACCAACACAACAACACTATAATCAATGATCAATTACTTGATCTTATCAAAGATCATAACATGGTATTCCTTGCCATAACATATGAACATCTATTCAACTACAAATCAAGTAACAATAAAATGAAGGAACTAATCTTAACTTATCCTTTCCATGTCTTAAACTAATCCATGTTCCTACCATGAATCTCATGGTAATCATTCCACCTCATTCTTGGATTCATGACAAGGATATCAACATTAGTATTGTTTTCTAATTTCCTTATTCTATTCTTCTGAATCCAAATTAATATATGTCAAAACCTAGAGAAGAGAGAGTATTATTTAGAGAAGCAATGTCAACTTTGAGCTAAATCTTGGATCTATATCCATATGCTCAAATCATCATCTTTAGAAAGAACCCTAGGATATTATTCAAGACATTTCCTAGAGAGAGGAACCATCTATGTTAACCATAGGTATTGATGATCACATCATTATCTTTGGAGCATAACCTTGAGATATTATCCAAGACATTCCCAAGTGAGAGAAACCATTGATGTCAACCTTAGCCTTACCTATTTAAGAACCAAGGACTAAACTTGAACTAAAGTATTAGGAGATAAACCATTTCACCATGGAGTGGTGAGATGATCTAGTATCAAATGGAATAAACCATATCCATGAGTTGATGAAGTAAGGAAGAGACTAATCCAATTAAGCTAGACAAATGGAACCTTAGCCTAGATATCTAAAGAGATCTTGTGAGTACACCATAAACCCTAGAATAACTATTCCTATATAAGAGAGCTCGAGCTATGGTGTTACACTCAAGTTAGTTGAGGCAACACTTGGATTTGAGGGAGAGGACTATTCATATAACCAAATGATTAAATCATCATTCCTTGAGAAGAACTCTAAGTGAATATCTCAGGCATTCTCCTGGGATATAAACTATCGAGGCAACCATAGCTATGTCCATCCAAGAAAGTATAAAAGAAGTACTATACCCTAGTTGATCAAGACAATACTTGGTATTGGAGATGAGAAACCCATTCCATTAGAAATACTTTAGGAAGCCAAACCCTTGATCATTATAAATTGAGTAATGATCATAAACCCTTAGGTCTAGAATGAGTGTGATGAGAGGAAGACAATGAGGAGAGGTTAGAGAAGAGTAAGTTGATCATGTTTAATGCATGATCATGCTTTGGAAAGATATAATTACCAGTTAAACCTTAGTGGATTGAGCAGATATAATCCAGCACATGAAATCATAGGGATATCAGTAGCAACCCTAAAACCAGTCCTAAGATCATGAGTAGAAAAAGAATGGCATTACACTAAAACCTTGCCTAGTCAAGCTTTGTGAGAACTTTAATAATACTTTGAAATAATATCCTATCAATAGTGAGGAGAAACTAAACCCTAGCTAGTTCATTATGGTATCCATCCATATCTATAACCTAGGCCTATATCCCAATCTTAGTTTGTGGAACACTTGTGTGATCACAACTAAAACCTAATCAAGCCATAATTGAGTTTCAACACATGTGTCAACAGGTAAACATAAATAAAACTCTAGAATTGCACTCTAATTAAATCCTATGTTCAATTATGGAACATAAGATGAACCTAGTGCTAAATCCTATAATTAAACCCATGTGTGGTGATCAACCACTTATCGTCATAAACCAAAACCAAACCATGATGAGAATAATGTCCACTCTAGGTATTTCAAGCTAGATTAAATATAATAACAGTAGTAAACTTGGAATAGATTTAACTTAAGCCCCAATTCCTTATCAGATAAATGAGCACATAAAATAATGTCATGGGATCAATTTCTTAAGTAAGAAACTAAACAATAAGCTATGCTTTGTAAATTGTTTATTACAAAGTAATAAAAATAAAAACTTAACTACCAATAAATACTTAGAAGAGCCTCTTTAAAAATAATTTGAACCATCCCAAGTTGTTATTAGAATCATGACTCTCAATTAAAATGCCTAGTTCCAAATTCCAATAATATTCATAACCAAAGGTATTAATGCAAATATACATGAAATATCCTAGTATCTTATATTGGCTATAATAATACATTGGTGGGTTCCAAAGGGTACACACGGTTTAAATTTTGTAAAACAAATGGAAATTCAAATGTGAATTTAAATCAACAAAATAGAAAATAGAAAAAGAAAACTGATAAAAGAAAAGGAAGAAACAGGCTTACCTGGCTGCAGCAGACCAGCTGCCAAACCCACTAGCACAACCCAGCAGCAGCCTGTACCCGCCTAGGAGAAGCCCACCAAGCCAGCCCAACATAAGTCCACGTGATTCACGGATAAGATCGAAGACGAAGTTCTCGTCTTCGTCTTAGCCACCGTCGGCGCATAGGAGAACGCCACCGCGGCGAGAACACCACGTCCCGGCCGCCATTGTGGACCGCGCGACCGTCGACGACCGCCCTCGACCCTATAAATACCCGGTCGAAGCCTCCCTCGCTCGCGTTATTTCCCCCCCTAATTTCTCAAACCCTAGCTCGCCCCGGTTACCTTCATTGCCGCCGTTCGAAGCCTCCCCAAGCCTCGCCGTAGACGCCATTGTGATCGTCGTCCTCGACAAGCCCACCGTGCAAGAGGAATCGAGCCAGGAAGCTCTCAGTCGCCGGAGAATCGTCGTTCCCTTTCGTCGGTACCTCACAGAAAATTGGACCACGTCGTCACCACCGTCGACAATCGCCGCCGTCGAGCCTTCCCTAAGCATCACTGTGAGCTTTTGCTTCTCTGGAGCCCTTTATCTTCTCTTAGCATCCACCGTAGCATGCTAGCGTCGTCCACCGCCGCAGTCGGAGCTCGCCAAAGCCACTCCGGTGACCTTTTCGAGGGGGCGCCGCTACCTTATGGTTCAGCGCGTTGCCCTGAGTCGAGCCAGCACACGTGCGCGTCCGCTGGAATAGCCTATCGTCGGCGACCATCGCCAACTGCCCGCCGGTCACCGTGTGCATCGCCACGCCAACAATTTTGACACAGTCAAAGTTTGCATGGCAGATGAGGTGGACACGACCCCACCTGTTTGTGTCTGTGGGTAGCAACAGTCCGGGTGCGTTTAGCCGTTTCTTTTAGTTTAATTCAAATTCAATAGTAACTGAAAGTTTGAATGAATATGAAAAATTCATCTTAGCTCAGAAAAATTCAAATGAGATATTAAAATGTTCAGAAAAATAAACTCTATTCAATAAAAATATAATATGCAATATTAATTTTAAATAAAATTTTAATTATTTAACCATTATTATTTAAGCCTTTTCTTTTAATCCTAAATTCAATTATAATTCAATAATTAGGAAAACTATCTAAAATAAATAAAAACCAGTAAGTAAATAAAGAACACATTAAAACTAATTTTTTTTATTTGGTATCTTATTAAATCCTTATTAGAGGGATTTAAAACCTAAATAATCATTATCTTAATTATTAGATTGTATAAAAATAATAAAAAGCCAAATCCAATATTATTTTTATTTCAAAGTTATTAATAACTTGAAACTTATAATAAAGTTATTAATTTAAGAACCACATGATAGATATGAAACCCTAGTTCCATTATACATAAAGTTGTAGTTTCAGAATCCCATGTGAAACCCTAAAAACCCTAATTCAATTGTGAACTAAAACCCTAACCCTATTATTTTATGTGAACCCTAATTTGCTTCTAACCTAAACCCTAGGTTATAAAATAGGATCATAGTAATTTCTTTTAACTTATAGCTCCATAATTAGCAGCTAAATGCATACCCATGTTCACATAAAATATAGGAACCCTCTTGATAATAAATTGGTATTCCATGTGTTCATCCTAATAAAACCTAAAAGATCAAGTAGGGCCACTTATAAATATAAACCCTAGTTCCTATTCTCTGAGTCATCATCCTTAATGATCCATATTTAGCATCACACCATTGTGATGAACCCTAGTAGCAACCATGCCCCATATTGTGCATCATATATCACACACACTAAACCCTACTAGTGTTAGACATTTATGAACCATCCTATTTAGGAACTAACTATTCCTTACTTAGTGGATCCAATAGCAAACCCTAGACAACCTAAGCCTTAATTAAAATACTTCTTATTACTTAAGAAGTATGTTCTTCAAAAGTTATTCTTTTGAAGAAGATAGGGAGTAGCCATCAACCCTACCTAATAGGATCTATAAACCCTAGCTAGCTAGCACCAGTAAGATATAACCAACCATGTTAGCCACCATTTATAATCAATTGTTTAATATACCCTTGTTTAACTAAACCGTACAAACTTTAGATACTGATGAATCCAACTTGGTTGTGATCCATCTAATCATTACTCCAGAAACTAATTAGAACCATAGTAAACCATAGAACTCCACAACCCTAATTATCATACTTGTTCTTTTTTAAAGAACATGTTCTTCAAAAGTTATTCTTTTGAAGTATATGATAAGTAATCATTAACCATGCCATATAGTACTAAAACCAACAACTATTCATTACATGTTAGGATTATACCAAATCTTATTGTTGTGTGCTATTAATATTATTGTTGTGATGTATTGCACTACTTGTTTATGATACCAGGTAATCAACCTTTAATAAAAACCTTGTTTGAGAACCATCTCTAAAAGTGCAACACACCCTAAAGCAATCATACCAACTCACTGATCCTAAATCATCGGGGTTAGGTCACGCTTAGAGCGATTGCATCTTATACTTATGCATTATTGCATCCTTGCCAATCTTTTAAACATCGTCCTTTACCGGACGATGATGGTATTACAAAGTTTGGAGTTATTGCGTATCGAAGACCTTGCTCGCATAATCTTGCAGTCAAGAAAGGCAAGTTCATCGCTTGCTCATGTCAATTTGAGTATTTTTATCAAATTACTTGCAAAGTACTATAATTATCACTCTTGCATGAAAAAGCAAAAATACTATTTTCATAACTATGAATATGACTATGTGGTGGGCAATGGAACCATGCTTGTGCCGTAAGACCCATGTTAACCATAAGATCTGGAGTGGGACGGAGTAGTAAGTTGTGTTTCTTCCTCTCGTTCATCAACGGATGCACTTACCGTAGTCACTTGAATCCCGATGGACAAGCGGAGTGGTTGGGGAGCCCTAAGTCCCCACGGTAATGCGGTCTATGATGGGTTGCAACGACCGACGAAGGTATCGGGTCGAGAAACCTGATAGTAGTCGTGGTCGGATGGTATCTTATGGATACGCTGGCCGGCGAGGACCCAAGGTCGGAATTGCAACAAAGGGTGAGTGTTCGGGGTCGCGGAGGAACACAATGATTGGCTAGGACCTTATACCTGGCCCCATACCAAGGAAGTATGGACGAGCACGCGACTCGGTTGTGCAAAAAGGTTAAGATCTCTTATGGGTAAAGCAACACACCTCTCGCGAGTGTATCAAATCGTGACCTGTCACTCCCTGTTACGGGTTATGGAATTGCGAACGCGGCCGGAAAGGAACTCCATGAAGTTCTAGTAAACCGGTGAAGGCTGACGGACATAGCTCTTCTGAATAAAAGCAACCTTTTGAAGAAATGATTACAACAACCTGCAATGCCTATGACTTTCTGGTCTATGGCTGTAGCTAGTGCATTAAACACCTCTTTCCTATAATGAACTTGTTGAGAACGCTCGTACTACTCATCCCAACTTAAATCCCCTGCTTACATATGGAGGCATCGAAGGAGGATCTGAAGTGCAACTCGAAGGCCGAGGAGTCAACAACTACTTCAAGGGACGAGGACCCGGTCAGAAGAGTCAAATACCACATCCAACAAGGAGAAAACCTAGATTAGCAATTGAAGGGAACTAGCTTCCTAAACCTAGCTCCTATTTAGCTAGAACCCAATCATAGACTCTATAGCTAGTCAAATCCTCTATAGATAGAGTTCGTGATAGGATTAGACTACGAGTCGTTCTTCTGGAGTTTATTTGCAGTTTTACCTCATTGTAAAGTAGGAGGTTGTGCTGATCTTCTGTAACAGAGTCTGTGTGTAATTCTATATACATGCCTTGGACCCGCATACGTTTCTGTTGTACCACTCTGAGCGATGTAATACTTGTGTAATGGTGTTTCATTGGTGTTATGTCAACGACTTGCATACTACACCATGCAGTGGTATGCTGGGTCACCACAGTTGGTATCAGAGCATATGCTTTGACCCTAGGATTAAAACCCTTTAAATAAAACCTATAGGTTTTGGTAGTGTCTATAGGAAATTGTCTTAGATAAACCAAATTCTTTTTATGACTTGAGATGGGTATTCACTTGAAAATAATCCTGACACATTTGAGTCAACCCTTCTTACCTATATTTCCTAAGTAATGTTAGTTAGCTAATCCCAAACATGTAGCACACCATTGTAATCTTAGAACAATAGATGAGTAGACCATAGTTGGTATACAATACATGGTAGTCCAAAGAGAGGATAAAACCATAAGGAAGATATCCTATTGGAAGATGTATATCAACACATGTTATGGTTAAGTAAGAGTTATTCAGACTCGTAATAGGAGTAATATCAAGTGGTTAAGATAAGTAAGATATCCTACTAGAAGGTGTATACCAAGACAAGTAATGGGTAAGTAAAAAATATGTCCAAACTTGTCAAAAAAATTGATAGTAAGTGATAAATATAAGTTATATGACGTAGTATAGACCATCATGAGTCAATCATGGGAGGTAAGGAAGAGAGATAGGAATAAGATATGTCTACTTACATGGTAGAGTTGTTAATCATATATGATTCACCTGAGAATCGTTATGTGATGGAGTAGAACATCATAATATTTAGAAGGAGTACAATAATAAGTCAGGTGTTCAACGATGGTGCAAGATTTATATTCCAAAACCATGGGAACTGTGCCAAATATATCAGGACCATAGCCTTATGGTAGAAACACATGGAAGAATGGGAGCTATGCTCTAATAGTTGTGTGTTTAGAGTGTCCATGTTAGAACTTAGAGATATCATGTGAGGTTAGTCTTCATCAGAACAAAGGCTAAGTTAGTACTTCCAAAGGAAGTTAGGACAACCTTAAAATATTCCAGACCACTTTGTTTCAAGTTATCACATTGCAAATGTGCAATTAAGGTAAATGTTGAGACAAATAGTAGAATGCCATATATTCGTGCTAAGTATCACAATATAAACCTATATTATGTGGTGCTATATACTACACATCTTAGTCTGATGTTTAGAGATGTCTTACTCAACTATTATATTCAGGCTTATGATGGTGTGTATTATATATACAAAGCTGAATCTTCTTGGATTTTGTTGGATTTTCATTGATTGACTAGATCCATACATGAAGTTGTTGACTTTGATATGCAAGTGCATGTTGCAATATCAAGTTCTTACTTAATGCTATAGATCTAGAGGGTAATGGTATTCGTGTGAGGAAGTGACGAGTTCTGAAGATTTTGAAGACAAGATGAAGGTTCATCAGAAAAAGGAAGCAAAGTTGTGGGAATCAACCATAATAGTCTGAAGGAAATATCAATCAAAAACTCATGCTTAACCTCAACAGAGGAGTACTTTAGTACGGAAGAAGCATGAAGGTGAGAAATATGGTGATTTTGGAGAAGTAGTAGTAGAACCGTAGTCATTTTGGAAAAGGGAATGCATGCGAAATCACTTAGGATACTACATTCATAGTGCCAGCTAGTGGTTTTCTTGCAAAATAAACCATGAAGGAAGGAACATGACATATGAAACCATAGCGGATATAAGAAGACCGCAGTTAATATAGGATCAATATTGGGAGATAGAGTAGAAAATGTCTCGCTCAGTTGATTAGAAACCATAGTAGAGTCCACCTTTAGATATCAAATAGCCACAAGTTGTTATCAAGTAGGCCACAATTGGATTATTTGTAACAAGAAGTTGTGAACAAATAAAACCTTATTAGCCAAATAATTGGGACATATAACCATTTAGTCGAAGGATTCACATTGGATATCCACAAATGTGTGGATACACCACAAAGATTCTTCGCGAAACCTTAGAAGAATACAAACCATAAGCTAGACCCAGACCAATATTTTAACCATGAGTCCAATGGTTGGAAGAAAAGGAGTTGAAGATCATAAGAAAAATCCAAGGGGGAGAGTAAAGATTGATTCAGATCTACCAAAACTCAATATTTTGAGTAAGAAAGAAGAAGAAGATATGAAATGAGAGGAAGTTCGATCTTATTTTCATAAGATTGTTGAACATTACTTTCAGAAGGATGTCAGACCAGAAGCCGAGGTTCATACCTCGAGGAAGTAAGAACTGGATTATAACTTGAGAAAGTGAGTAATATCTACTCGAAGTATGAAAGCTCAAGTAAGTCAAGGATAAAGAAGTTGGATGAAGGAAATATAGGAGACCAAATAAAGATCAAAAAGGCCAAAGACCGAAGGAGATTGATCATACCAAAACTAAAGACTAATTGAAAGATTCCTTTCATGGAACCTAAATGAACCAAAATAGTTAAAAGTATCCACCATAATCCATGATTGGATGGACTAAGTGAGTCTAATTCATTCTTAGTGAAATAAACCATCAAGACCATTTCCATGGTAAGTATCTTACTAAGTACCATTATTGTAGTTTTAGTTCGTAATGGGAAACACAACCTACCTTAAACAAATCTTGTAGAACCAAGTTTTGGGATAACCGATTAGGAGTATGTTATCAAATTAGTCTTTAGTTAAGACTATCGACACGAGAATAAGTTCCAAGCAGTGAATCCTCAAAGAGAAAGGAAACAAGCTTATAAAGTTGGAAGGAATCAAAGAATAAAAGTAAGAAGTCATGGCTCAGAGACAGGCACTATTGGATTCCAGGAAGAATCTGGACAAGGGGTATATTCAATTATATCCAGTGAGATCACCACGGAGTTCGAGAAAAGTTGTAGTCTGCACAAGTCAGATGCACACCCCGAAACGTGTGAGAGTTCAAACTTCGAGGACGAAGTTTAGTTTAAGGGGGAGAGACTGTAATATCCCAGTATTTGGGGTTACAAAAATAGAGGAAACAAATGTGTGCATTGCATTCATGCATAGAAAAAATCCGGGGAATTTTCGCGCTTTAAAGTAAAACAGTCACAGTAACTGAAGTTTCACTTGACCTTGGTGGAATTGAAGTAGCTCATCAAGTCAAGCGCTATAAACCTTAATGTGACTTTGCTAAAACCTTGTTTTGGGTAGAGACGATTTGATCTAAGGGGGTTAGATCAAATGGAAATAAAACCAACACAACAACACTATAATCGGCGCACAGGAGAACGCCACCGCGACGAGAACTCCATGTCTCGGCCGCCATTGTGGACCGCGCGACCGTCGAAGACCGCCCTCGACCCTATAAATACCCGGCCGAAGCCTCCCTCACTCACGTTCTTTTCCCCCCTAATTTCTCAAACCCTAGCTCGCCCGGTCACCTTCATTGCCGTCGTTCGAAGCCTCCCCAAGCCTCGCCGTAGACGCCATTGTGATCGCCGTCCTCGACAAGCCCACCGTGCAAGAGGAATCGAGCCAGGAAGCTCTCAGTCGTCGGAGAATCGTCGTTCCCTTTCACTGGTACCTCACAGAAAATTGGACCACGTCGTCACCACCGTCGACAATCGCCGCCGTCGAGCCTTCCCTAAGCATCACTGTGAGCTTGTGCTTCTCTGGAGCCCTTTATCTTCTCTTAGCATCCACCGTAGCATGCTAGCGTCGTCCATCGCTTGCACCGCCACAGTCGAGCTCGCCGGAGCCACTCCGGCGACCTTTTCGCGGGGGCACCGCTACCTTATGGTTCAGCGCGTTGCCCTGAGTTGAGCCAGCACACGTGCGCGTCCGCGGGAATAGCCTATCGCCGGCGACCATCGCTAACTGCCCACCGGTCACCGTGTGCATCGCCACGCCAGCAATTTTGACTCAGTCAAAGTCTGCGTGGCAGATGAGGTGGACACGACCCCACCAGTCTGTGTTTGTGGTAGCATTAGTCCGGGTGCATTTAGCAGTTTCTTTTAGTTTAATTCAAATTCAATAGTTACTGAAGTTTGAATAAATATAAAAAATTCATCTTAGCTCAGAAAAATTCAAATGAGATATTAAAATGTTCAGAAAAATAAACTCTATTCAATAAAAATATAATATGCAATTTTAATTTTAAAAAAATTTAATTATTTAACCATTATTAATTAAGCCTTTTCTTTTAATCCTAAATTCAATTATAATTCAACAATTAGGAAAACTTTCTAAAATAAATAAAAACCAGTAAGTAAATAAAGAACACATTAAAACTAATTTTCTTTATTTGTTATCTTATTAATCCTTATTAGAGGGATCTAAAACCTAAATAATCATTATCTTAATTATTAAATTCTATAAAAATAATAAAAAGCCAAATCCAATATTATTTTTATTTCAAAGTTATTAATAACTTGAAACTTATAATCAAGTTATTAATTTAAGAACCACATGATAGATATGAAACCATAGTTCCATTATACATAAAGTTGTAGTTTCAGAATCCCATGTGAAACCCTAAAAACCCTAATTCAATTGTGAACTAAAACCCTAACCCTATTATTTTATGTGAACCCTAATTTGCTTCTAACCTAAACCCTAGGTTACAAAATATGATCATAGTAATTTCTTTTAACTTATAGCTCCATAATTAGCAGTTAAATGCATACCCATGTTCACATAAAATATAGGAACCCTCTTGATAATAAATTGGTATTCCATGTGTTCCTAATAAAACCTAAAAGATCAAGTAGGGTCCCTTATAAATATAAACCCTAGTTCCTATTCTCTGAGTCATCATCCTTAATGATCCATATGTAGCATCACACCATTGTGATGAACCCTCGTAGCAACCATGCCACCATTTATAATCAATTGTTTATATACCCTTGTTTAACTAAAAGCATACAAACTTTAGATACTGATGAATCCAACTTGGTTGTGATCCATCTAATCATTACTCCAGAATCTAATTAGAACCATAGTAAACCATAGAACTCCACAACCCTAATTATCGTACTTGTTCTTTATTAAAGAACATGTTCTTCAAAAGTTATTCTTTGAAGTATATGATAAGTAATAATAAACCATGCCATATAGTACTAAAACCAACAACTATTCATTACATGTTAGGATTATACCAAATCTTATTGTTGTGTGCTATTAATATTGTTGTTGTGATGTATTGCACTACTTGTTGATGATACCAGGTAATCAACCTTTAATAAAAACATTGTTTGAGAACCATCTCTAAAAGTGCAACACACCCTAAACCAATCATAACAACTCACTAATCCTAAATCATCGGGGTTAGGTCACGCTTAGAGCGATTGCATCTCATACTTATGCATTATTGCATCCTTGCCAATCTTTTAAACATCGTCCTTACCGGACGATGATGCTATTTCAGAATTTGGAGTTATTGCGTATCGAAGACCTTGCCTGCATAATCTTGCAGTCAAGAAAGGCAAGTTCATCGCTTGCTCGTGTCAATTTGAGTATTTTTATCAAATTACTTGCAAAGTACTATACTTATCACTCTTGCATGAAAAAACAAAAATACTATTTTCATAACTATGAATATGACTATGTGGTGGGCAATGGAACCATGGTATGAGTATGGTGGAGGTTTGTAACATCCCAACTTTCAATGAAATGAACAAGAATGAGAATTCAAGAACCCAAAAATTGAAGCCAACAAAAACTTTTTCCATCATATAGGACTATGCATATTAGATCACCTTATTAATTATTTTGAGTGTGCTATTGCCATGATGCTTGTTTATGTGTGTTACTCTCATTCTAAAACCCTAGCAATGATCTCTTGATCACCCCTAGCCAAATAAAACTGAAATATAAAAAAATTCCAAAAATCCTTTTTACTCTCACATAAGGCCTATGCCATTTTTGCAAATCTTAACCTAGACCACTTTGGCTTGCCCCATTGGTTGAAGATGGTTACTAAACACTTTTAAATACTTTTGGAAGTGAAGAAACTCAACCAAAACCAAAATCAAATTCAAATTCCAACATACATGCAATATGGTCACTTGTGTCATTTTTAACCTCGATGGCCACTTTGAGCCCCTGGCTTTCCTCTTTCCACTTCTAAACTTTGTCAACTCTTTTCACCTCATCCAAGACAACATCAAGCACTACAACTTTGCCCAAAACCATCACCCCAAAATCTTCACCAATTTCAAATGGCAAGCAAGCAAAGTTGGAACTTTCTCACAGATTTAAGATCATATGCAAAATGTGATTTTGCATATCAAATCCATTTTGACCACCACCAACACCAAAATGCTCCACTTAATATATGATTTCAACCCACCAAAAAGAATTTCAAAATTCGAAAATAATTTTCTTGCGGGCATTCTGTCGAACACATTGCAGGCGGTGGTAAATATCCGAGCCCATACCTCATTTTCTACCTTGGACTTGGTCCAACTTTGACCCTCTCTGCACCCCGGAGTCTCCCTCTCACCTCACCACATCAACTTCACCACTTGCACCGACCGAGAGTTTTGTTAAAACAACACACACATGCCATGCCGTGGCATGGCATGGCCACCTCATGCCATCGCCTCACCTCGGTCACCTCCGGCCTGCACCACCGTGTCCACTAGCCTCCCCTCACTCTCCCGGACACGCCCGTACCATTCCATGGTCAACACGACGCACGCACACGCCGGAAACAGCCGCGCCCGGTGACGCCCGAGCAACGCCCATGCCGCGCCGCAGCGCGCATGGCGCTCACCCCGGACGCCCGGAGCGTGACGACGCCCCACGTCCTCGCATCACCTCCGCCCTCCCTCTCGGCGCCGCAGACGCGCGACGGCACACTGCACCGCCTGGACACGGCCCCTGGCCCGCGGGAACGCCGCAGACGACGACCGCGTCCACGCCCTTCCGCCATGACCTGCAAGCTTCCATCACGCTCACCGCCGCTGTAGACCCTCGTCTTCACCGCCATCACGCGCGTCAGCTTCGCCAGGACGCCAGCCATCGTACGCGCCCATCTCTTGCCTCTTCGTCGCCCTGGAACGACGCCGGAGACGACGACCCTAGCTCCGCGCCACGGCCACCTCTCGCCACTATAAAAGGAGGACTCCTCCGTCCAAACTGAGCACGCCAATCTCTTCCTCACCTCACCACAGTTCTCCTCGTCGCCTCAATTTCATCTATTAGCCACCACACCGTCGCAATTGCAAGATCGCCGCCGCCGCCGCACACGGAGACCGCCGGAGCAGGAGGCCGCCATTGGAGACGCAACCGCTACAGTGCTGCTTCCTCTACCTCGCCAACGTCGCTGCGCACATCGACACCGACCGCCGGAGCTCCGACGAGCTCGCCGACCCCCTGCCGCCGTCGCAGTGAGTTCCCGTCTCGCCGTCGACGACGACGCTCCCCAACCGTCCGATCCTCGCCTAATCCTACGGCGCAGGCCCGCGCGTACCGCTTCGGTCTTTATGACCCGCTGACGCGTGGGACCTACCGTCAGACGGCCCGCTGCGCTAGACGCAGTACTGGGCCGGCCCAACTCTTTTCCTCTCTGCAGCCCAAGTTCTTTTCCCGCGCAAGCCCACCGTTTTGAATTCAAATTTTGGAAATTAGATAAAATATACAATCAGTTGCAAACTTTGAAATTCAATAGGGACAAATCTACTGGGCCAAATTTTACAAACTTTATATATTTGGAAACCTTAGGATTTTATCTACACAATGCCACTGGATAGAACCCTAGATCTTTTGTAGAATTAAAATGACAAAATAAACAAGGCAGGGACTTTTCTGTCTTATAATAATTCTTAAAAATCAACCATAAATGCTTTTCAGTTAATTCCACCTCCAATAATTCACATTTCACTTATACTAATTGTTTCTACAAAAATATGCCATGCTTACTTTGAATGATCATGGTTTAGTTGATTTAAATGACTTTATGGCTATTTTCTAGTAAAAGATATTGTCCAAAACTATTAAGAAATATCATGAGAGAGTTTCTCTCATTTAAATCTTGTCACCACCAAGTCCAAATGAAGTGGAGACTCTGGTTAGTTAGGTCCCATAGGATTTGTTGGTGATATTAAATCTTTGATATGCTAGAATTAAATGGTATGAGGTGCTCACCTCATTTAAATCATTTTCTCCAAATGATAAGTGTGAAGAGGTTGACTTGGGTCAACCTAGGTCACATATTATGCATAAGAGAAATTAAATCTTAATAAGATAATAAAAGGAAATTACTTCTCTAAGTAATTCAAAGTAACCTTAAGGTTAATATGAGAGGAAATTATTTTTCTTAAATAATAAGAAAAACACATCCACCCACCTAATAGTAATGTGTGATGCTAGTTTAAGTGTGTGAACCATGTTTGTGTTTAGTTTAACTAGATAAGTTTGGTGTGATGATTGTGTACCCCGTATTCGTATTTTAGACGCTAGTACCGAGGAGTACCAGGAGGAGGAGGAGGTCTACTTCCAAGGAGAAGAAGACCACTTTGACCAGCTTTCCCAACCAAGGCAAGATAATACTCTTGCAAAGTGCAAGCTCACCATGAGCAAGGCATTACCCCATTTACTTTATGCTTATGATCCTAATTCCCAGTTTTTACTTTACAAGTTTTATTTACTTTTGTTTTATCAAAGTACTTTTTGAATTATGATTTACTGGGTTAGTTTTGAGTTAGTACAAGAGTATCAAACCTAGCCTAGGAGCAAAGCAAATACTTAGCACCCCTCATACATAGTGGCTAGTGCTAAATACTAAAAATGACTACTCTAGATGGGAACATGTGTTATGAAATGATGATGGTGAAAACCTTGGAATGATGAGTCATTTCCATTGAAAGATTTTGAAGGTGAATATGACATGAATTTGACTTGGTGATTTTGGCTAAAAACTGATGATTGAGTTGGATGCGATACCATTCCAATTTTTGAGTACCCCCACAATACCCGATTATGGGTAAGGCTTAGCTGGAAATTTATGTATCTTAGTATGGGTTCCCTCTAAACAAGCGTCATCGGGGTTAGGCTGAAGGCTGCCTCTACAACAAAAGAAACGATGAGAAATGACGTGTAACGAGGTGAATGTCCGGCCCAAGCCCCGTGCAGTTCCCGGGTTAACAGTTGGTTTTCACCGGGAGGCCAAGCTCATGGGGAGAGGTGCCTATACTAGGATATGTAAGTGAAAGGTTATGGTTGATGATCCGCGTACCGAGTTACGATTTTTCGGGGTTTTATCCCTGACGGATGTAATCAAATGTTGTGGCACAAGTGTGCAACCTCTGCAGAGTGTAAACCTATTCGAATAGCCGCGTCCGCGGTCATGGACAGCTTGGAAAGGCCATACTCGTTTCCGTCATCGAATTTACATCTTTTTGAACTTGAATGGTGACTTGGGTTTTGAATCACAATTGAGTTGTGGGAATGACACTAATGTTCCCACTTGAGTTAGTTAGCACATGAGGAGTTGTTTACAAAAAGGTTTATCAAATAAAGTTGGCTTTATGCAAATAACCTTAGAGCTTAGAACACTTCAATAGCAAGTTTAGTACTTACATTAGTATTAGATTGCGAGTACTTAAAAGTACTCACGGCTTTGTCCCCGGCTATTCAAATGGCCGGACTATGAAGCCGAGCAAGCAAGTACGAGGATGACGACCAGCAGGACGTCTACCACAACTAGGAGCTTCTAACGTCAAGCGTTGGCCTCGTGGACTAGAGAGTCCTTGTATCTTACGCTTCCGCTATGAACTTGTGTTTGTTCGTTGATCAATAGATCAACTATTCGTGTAATATGGATCATGTGATTCCAAGTTGTAAGACCTTATGGTTTGTAATGAATGATGATCGTGATACTTAACTATTATGCCTCGCAACAACAATATTCCCGGGATTGCGATGTATGACATAATAGGCATTCGGACTTAAAAATCCGGGTGTTGACAAGTTGGTATCGTAGCCATTGTTTGACCTTAGGAGACCTTAGTTAGAAATGGACGTTCGAAAAAATTTAGTTTCAAAAAGGAAAGAAGTATTTCGGAAAAATTTAAATCTTTGTCTTCTCTTTAAGTTCTTTGGAAAATGAGAAGTCATGTTCTTCCTTAGAAATATACCTAAAATTTTGCCACACTTGGTTCACTTCTCTAACTTAATCCTTCACTTCACTTTCGGATGGAGCCCGTGAACACGAAGTTTTACCAGCTCGGGAATGGGGGAAGCTTGATCTTCGAGCACGACCTCAACGCCCTGTCCGACCACCCGGGTCGCCCGCACCCGGAGTTCCACGGAGCCCAGATCGCGAACCAGCCAGGAGGCGAACCGCAGTGGATCATCACCGCGGATTTGAGGGGCAAGATGGAGCCTCCCACTTCCGAGAGGATCCTCTTCTCCTTCATGGAGAGCAACCGGCCGGACGGACTTGCCCGCGCCCTTCAGGAGGGACTCGCACGCTTGTGCGGAATGAGCGGGGAGGCACTCAACCACCCTCGCTTTTCTCACCTCGCGAGGCGTAACTCTGCTGGAGAGCCCATGGACATGCCATCCCACCCGGCGCTGAAGCATCATGTGGAACATCTCGATTTCATGCTGTATCACACTCAGCAGGATCTCGACCACTCCCGTGAGTACGCCAACCAGACTCACGCCCGCATCATCGAGCAAGGCGACGCCATCAAGATGCTCGCCAATGACCGCAGGACTCTCCGCCGGCAGCGGGCGAAGAGGGATGCCACCATCACTCGCCTCCGTGCAAAGATAGCAGCACTCGAGGCCACCGTCAAGGCCCGGGAGGAGCAGATGAAGAAGATGGAGGAAGATGGAGAAGACATTCAGGGAGGAAGCGACTACCTGAGTGACGACAACGATTTCGAGGATGATGAGAACACCGAGGGGGAAGACTACGACTTCCTGGACGACGGAGATGAAGCCCACACCCCCATCGATGTCGATGAGGATGAGGAGTAGTTCACTTGTGCACTATCGTAGGTGTGAGTTGTATCCCGCCCCAATGTATCGTAGCTTGGAGAAGAAGGGTTCTTAAAACCCTTAGTGTGTTAGCTTGTAATGTGTGTTGTTTGTTATGAATGAATGTATGTTTGTGTCATCATGAAAAGACTTCAAGTTTTAAGCTTTTGAACTTAAACCCAAAACAAGCCATAGAAAATTTCCCTCTTATCTCATGATCTATCTCAATACTCAGATGGCCCCTCCAACCCGCAACATGAATCAAGACGCAATGATGCGGATGTTGCAAGTTATGCTCGGAAGATAGGGAAGCGAAAAGAGCTGAAAGGCAAGCCAACATTGCAGCACTTCAACAGCCTTGCCAACAACAACCAAGGCCACCATGATCATCCAGGATCCAAGCTCAAGAACTTCCAGAATACCAACCCGCCAGTTTTCAGCAAGACTGAGGAACCACTGGATGCAGATGATTGGCTCCAAACCATGGAGAACAATCTAGAAGTAGCCGGAGTTGAAGAGAATGAGAAAGTGCTGTTTGCCACACACTACTTAGCAGGACCAGCAAGAGCTTGGTGGACAAGCACCCGTGCCATGAACGCAGGACAGTTCATGACTTGGGCAGATTTCAAGCTCAAGTTCAGCAAGTACCATGTGCCCCCGGGTCCGATAAAGAAGATGAGAGATGAATTCCGTGAACTGAAGCAAGGCCGGATGTCCGTGGTGGAATACCGCGACAAGTTTCTAACTTTGTCAAGGTACGCCCCGGATGAGACTGATACTACTGAGAAGAGAAAGGAAAGGTTTCTGAACGGACTGCATGATGAGATGCAGACTGTGTTGATCAACATCCCCTTCGCCGACCTCGAAGCCCTTGTTGACTCCGCCATCCAAATGGAGGGCAAACTGCACCAAGCCAGCGAGAACCGCAAGCGCCGCATGATGAATCAGAGTGGGCCTAGCAATGCCCCAAGGTATCGCCCCAACTCAGGCGGAGGCTTCAGGACCAACAAGCCCAATGCACAGATGTCACGTCCGGTTTATCAAAACCGGAGTGGAGGAAACCCCAGGCCAGGAGGCCACTACAACAACAACACCAACAACAACTCCAACCGCGCTCCGCCGAAAGCCCCAAACCACAACAACAAGCAACAACAACACCAACACCGCACCAAGGACCGGGAGCAATGCAATCCCCGTCGCGAACAAGCAAGACAAGACCACCATCACTTGCTATGAGTGTGGTGTAGTGGGGCATTACTCCAATGAGTGTCCCAAGAGGCTCGCCAAGCTCGCAGCAACCCCGCACCACCAGCTCAGCAGCAACGCCGTGTCTCCACCGGCAAGAAGTTCGCCCCCAACAACCCGCACAACCGCGGAGGTCGCCTCTACCACATGAATGCCGAGGAAGCCCGGAAGCACTCGACGTGGTGCTGGGTATGTTCTCTCGTTAACTCAATACCAGCAAGAGTACCGTTTGATTCCGGAGCATCGCATTCGTTCGTTACGGAAGATTTTGTGTGCACTAGTAAGATTCAACCAATCAGCTTGAAACATGTCATGGTAGTTCAAATACCCGGATCAACCACTAAAGCTAGAAAATTCTCGCAAAGATGTACCCATCGAATCCATGAAATAGACTTTTATGCAAACTTGATTGTTTTGGGAACCAAAGGATTGGAAGTAGTCCCGGGTATGGACTGGATGGCGAAACATCATGGATTGATAGACTGCGCCAAGAAGGCCATCACCATGACAAGTAGCACCGGAATAATAATAGAACACTTATCCGAAAAACTACCCGGAAAATTTACCCGCAACCAAAGTGTAGCCAAGCCAACTCCGGATCAAATCAGGGTCGTTTGTAGATACTCTGATGTGTTTCCGGAGGATCTACCCGGTATGCCCCCGGATCGGGATATCGAGTTCATCATCGAGTTAATCCCTGGAACAGGACCTATAGCCCAGAGGGCCTACAGCATGAACCCCGCAGAACTAGTGGAACTGAAGAAGCAACTGGATGATATGCTGTACAAAGGTCTGATTCGACCAAGTTCGTCACCTTGGAGATCACCAGTTTTGTTTGTGGATAAGAAAGACGGTGCCACTCGTTTGGTTACGGATTATCGTAAGCTTAACGATGTCACCATCAAGAACAAATATCCCTTGCCAAAGATAGAAGATCTGTTTGACCAGCCTAACCGGTGCCCAAGTTTTCTCAAAGATTGATCTCGAGGACAGGTTACCATCAACCGAAGATCCGAGCAACGGATATTCCAAAGACTCGCCTTCACCACCGGATATGGATCGTATGAGTACAATGTCATGTCCTTCGGACTGACCAATGCCCCCGCTTACTTCATGAATCTCATGAATAAGATCTTTATGGACTTTTTGGATAAGTTTGTCGTTGTCTTCATCGACGACATCCTTATCTACTCCAAATCAGAAGAAGAACATGAACAACATTTGGAAGTGGTTCTAGAAACCCTTAGGCAACATCAGTTGTACGCCAAGTTTAGCAAATGTGAGTTTTGGTTGAAGGAAGTAGGATTCCTGGGACACATCTTGTCTGCAGGAGGAATTGCCGTAGATCCCGCTAAAATCAAAACCGTTGAGGAATGGAAAGCCCCAACCACCCAGACTGAAGTCCGGGCATTTCTGGGATTAGCGGGATATTACCGCAGATTCGTTGAAGGATTTTCCAGCATCGCACGACCAATGACTCAACTGCTGAAGAAGGACAAGAAGTTTGACTGGAATGACAAATGTGAAGAAAGCTTTCAACAACTCAAGCTCAGATTAACCACAGCCCCAATTCTGATCATGCCCGATGTCACCAAGCCTTTCGACGTCTATTGTGATGCCTCCAAGATTGGTCTTGGATGTGTGTTGATGCAAGAAGGCAAGGTGATATCATACCTATCAAGGCAACTGAAGCAACATGAACAGAACTATCCAACTCATGACTTGGAGTTAGCAGCCGTAGTTTTAGCCCCGAAGGTTTGGCGTCATTACCTCATGGGTAATCGATGCGAGATATATTCAGATCACAAGAGCCCGAAGTACATTTTCACCCGAAGGAGCTGAACATGAGACAACGCGAGATGGATTGAATTAATCAAGGATTACGACATGGAAATTCACTACCACCCCGGCAAGGCCAATGTGGTAGCGGATGCCTTGAGCAGACTGCCGTGTCAGTTAAACTCCATGATCGCAATAGAGCAACCAAGCCTGTACCAAGAGTTTGAACAATTCAGACTAGAGCTAGTGAGCGAAGGATTCCTCGCAAGCATTGAGCTCCAACCCACTTTGATGAGCCAGATAAAGGAAGCCCAGAAAGGAAATGCCAGCATTGACGGAATAAAGAGTCAGATAGCTGCAGGAAAGGCACCAGGATTTACCGTAGACGAAGCCGGAGTTCTTTGGTACAAAGAACGTCTCTGCGTACCATCGGACTCTGACTTGAAACAAGTCATTCCGCAAGAAGCCCATGACACCCTTTATTCAATCCACCCCGGAGGAACCAAGATGTACCAAGACCTCGAAGGAACAATTCGGTGGCACGGAATGAAGCGAGAGATCGGAAGCTACATCGCCAAGTGTGATATCTGTCAGCGAGTCAAAGCAGAACATCAACGACCCGCAGGACTGTTGCAACCCTTACAGATTCCTGAGTGGAAATGGGATTCTGTCGGTATGGATTTTATCACAGGATTGCCCAAATCTAGCAGAGGAAATGACTCCATTTGGGTAGTCATTGATAGGTTGACCAAAGTGGCACATTTCATCCCCGTCAAGACCACATACCAAGGCCCAAAACTAGCGGAGTTATACATATCCAGAATAGTCAGCCTGCACGGAACCCCGAAGTCAATTGTGTCGGATAGAGGATCACAATTCACCTCAAGATTCCGGCAAAAGGTGCATGAAGGACTAGGAACCCGTCCGAATTTCAGCACCGCCTACCACCCGCAGACCGACGGACGGACCGAGAGAGTCAACCAGATACTTGAAGATATGTTAAGAGCCTGTGTGCTAGAGTATGGATCCAAATGGGAAGATTGCCTACCTTACGCAGAATTCTCCTACAACAACAGTTACCAAGCCAGCTTACAGATGGCCCCCTTTGAAGCCCTGTACGGAAGGAAATGCCGTACCCCTCTGAACTGGTCAGAAGTCGGAGATAGTCAAGTCTTCGGCCCCGACATTCTCCGCGAAGCCGAAGAGAAGGTGCACCAGATCCGCGAGTACCTCAAGACCGCCCAATCAAGACAGAAGAGCTACGCCGACAAGAGACGCCGAGAGATGACATTTGAGATCGGAGATTTTGTGTATCTCAAAGTCTCACCCCTCAAAGGAATGCAGAGATTCCAACTCAAAGGAAAGCTCGCCCCCAGATATGTCGGACCATTCAAGATTCTGAGTCGCCGAGGAGAAGTCTCATATCAGTTGGAACTGCCGGAAGAGATGTCCGCCGTACACAATGTGTTTCACATCTCACTCGCTTAGAAAGTGCCTAGAAGTACCGGAAAAGACCGAAGTATTCAAGAACATCGACCACGGAGCCATTGATCTCAACCAGGATCTAACCTACCGCGAAGTGCCTATTCGCATCCTTGAAGAAGCATTCAGGACCACCCGCACCGAAGTATCAAGTTCCCGAAGATACAATGGAGTAATCACACCGAAGAAGAAGCAACTTGGGAACGCGAGGAAGACATGAAGAAGGAATACCCGGATCTCTTTAGTACCTAGTTTTCTCTAGATCTCGGGACGAGATCTTTTGTAAGGGGGAAGGGTTTGTAACATCCCAACTTTCAATGAAATGAACAAGAATGAGAATTCAAGAACCCAAAAATTGAAGCCAACAAAAACTTTTTCCATCATATAGGACTATGCATATTAGATCACCTTATTAATTATTTTGAGTGTGCTATTGCCATGATGCTTGTTTATGTGTGTTACTCTCATTCTAAAACCCTAGCAATGATCTCTTGATCACCCCTAGCCAAATAAAACTGAAATATAAAAAAATTCCAAAAATCCTTTTTACTCTCACATAAGGCCTATGCCATTTTTGCAAATCTTAACCTAGACCACTTTGGCTTGCCCCATTGGTTGAAGATGGTTACTAAACACTTTTAAATACTTTTGGAAGTGAAGAAACTCAACCAAAACCAAAATCAAATTCAAATTCCAACATACATGCAATATGGTCACTTGTGTCATTTTTAACCCGATGGCCACTTTGAGCCCCCGGCTTTCCTCTTTCCACTTCTAAACTTTGTCAACTCTTTTCACCTCATCCAAGACAACATCAAGCACTACAACTTTGCCCAAAACCATCACCCCAAAATCTTCACCAATTTCAAATGGCAAGCAAGCAAAGTTGGAACTTTCTCACGTATTTAAGATCATATGCAAAATGTGATTTTGCATATCAAATCCATTTTGACCACCACCAACACCAAAATGCTCCACTTAATATATGATTTCAACCCACCAAAAAGAATTTCAAAATTCGAAAATAATTTTCTTGCGGGCATTCTGTCGAACACATTGCGAGCGGTGGTAAATATCCGAGCCCATACCTCATTTTCTACCTTGGACTTGGTCCAACTTTGACCCCTCTCGCACCCCGGAGTCTCCCTCTCACCTCACCACATCAACTTCACCACTTGCACCGACCTGAGTTTTGTTAAAACAACACACACATGCCATGCCGTGGCATGGCATGGCCACCTCATGCCATCGCCTCACCTGGTCACCTCCGGCCTGCACCACCGTGTCCACTAGCCTCCCCTCACTCCCCTGGACACGCCCGTACCATTCCATGGTCAACACGACGCACGCACACGCCGGAAACAGCGCGCCCAGTGACGCCCAGGCAACGCCCATGCCGCGCCGCAGCGCGCATGGCGCTCACCCTGGACGCCCAGAGCGTGACGACGCCCCACGTCCTCGCATCACCTCCGCCCTCCCTCTCAGCGCCAGTAGACGCGCGACGGCACACTGCACCGCCTGGACACGGCCCCTGGCCCGCGGGAACGCCGCAGACGACGACCGCGTCCACGCCCTTCCGCCATGACCTGCAAGCTTCCATCACGCTCACCGCCGCTGTAGACCCTCGTCTTCACCGCCATCACGCGCGTCAGCTTCGCCAGGACGCCAGCCATCGTACGCGCCCATCCCTTGCCTCTTCGTCGCCCTGGAACGACGCCGGAGACGACGACCCTAGCTCCGCCCCACAGCCACCTCTCGCCACTATAAAAGGAGGACTCCTCCGTCCAAACTGAGCACGCCAATCTCTTCCTCACCTCACCACAGTTCTCCTCGTCGCCTCAATTTCATCTATTAGCCACCACACCGTCGCAATTGCAAGATCGCCGCCGCCGCCAGTACACGGAGACCGCCGGAGCAGGAGGCCGCCATTGGAGACGCAACTGCTACAGGCTGCTTCCTCTACCTCGCCAACGTCGCTGCGCACATCGACACCGACCGCCGGAGCTCCGACGAGCTCGCCGACCCCCTGCCGCCGTCGCAGTGAGTTCCCGTCTCGCCGTCGACGACGACGCTCCCCAACCGTCCGATCCTCGCCTAATCCTACGGCGCAGGCCCGCGCGTACCGCTTCGGTCTTTATGACCCGCCGACGCGTGGGACCTACCGTCGGACGGCCCGCTGCGCTAGACGCAGACTCGGGCCGGCCCAACTCTTTTCCTCTCTCGCAGCCCAAGTTCTTTTCCCGCGCAAGCCCACCGTTTTGAATTCAAATTTTGGAAATTAGATAAAATATACAATCAGTTGCAAACTTTGAAATTCAATAGGGACAAATCTACTCGGGCCAAATTTTACAAACTTTATATATTTGGAAACCTTAGGATTTTATCTACACAATGCCACTGGATAGAACCCTAGATCTTTTGTAGAATTAAAATGACAAAATAAACAAGGCAGGGACTTTTCTGTCTTATAATAATTCTTAAAAATCAACCATAAATGCTTTTCAGTTAATTCCACCTCCAATAATTCACATTTCACTTATACTAATTGTTTCTACAAAAATATGCCATGCTTACTTTGAATGATCATGGTTTAGTTGATTTAAATGACTTTATGGCTATTTTCTAGTAAAAGATATTGTCCAAAACTATTAAGAAATATCATGAGAGAGTTTCTCTCATTTAAATCTTGTCACCACCAAGTCCAAATGAAGTGGAGACTCTGGTTAGTTAGGTCCCATAGGATTTGTTGGTGATATTAAATCTTTGATATGCTAGAATTAAATGGTATGAGGTGCTCACCTCATTTAAATCATTTTCTCCAAATGATAAGTGTGAAGAGGTTGACTTGGGTCAACCTAGGTCACATATTATGCATAAGAGAAATTAAATCTTAATAAGATAATAAAAGGAAATTACTTCTCTAAGTAATTCAAAGTAACCTTAAGGTTAATATGAGAGGAAATTATTTTTCTTAAATAATAAGAAAAACACATCCACCCACCTAATAGTAATGTGTGATGCTAGTTTAAGTGTGTGAACCATGTTTGTGTTTAGTTTAACTAGATAAGTTTGGTGTGATGATTGTGTACCCCGTATTCGTATTTTAGACGCTAGTACCGAGGAGTACCAGGAGGAGGAGGAGGTCTACTTCCAAGGAGAAGAAGACCACTTTGACCAGTTTCCCAACCAAGGCAAGATAATACTCTTGCAAAGTGCAAGCTCACCATGAGCAAGGCATTACCCCATTTACTTTATGCTTATGATCCTAATTCCCAGTTTTTACTTTACAAGTTTTATTTACTTTTGTTTTATCAAAGTACTTTTTGAATTATGATTTACTGGGTTAGTTTTGAGTTAGTACAAGAGTATCAAACCTAGCCTAGGAGCAAAGCAAATACTTAGCACCCCTCATACATAGTGGCTAGTGCTAAATACTAAAAATGACTACTCTAGATGGGAACATGTGTTATGAAATGATGATGGTGAAAACCTTGGAATGATGAGTCATTTCCATTGAAAGATTTTGAAGGTGAATATGACATGAATTTGACTTGGTGATTTTGGCTAAAAACTGATGATTGAGTTGGATGCGATACCATTCCAATTTTTGAGTACCCCCACAATACCCGATTATGGGTAAGGCTTAGCTGGAAATTTATGTATCTTAGTATGGGTTCCCTCTAAACAAGCGTCATCGGGGTTAGGCTGAAGGCTGCCTCTACAACAAAAGAAACGATGAGAAATGACGTGTAACGAGGTGAATGTCCGGCCCAAGCCCCGTGCAGTTCCCGGGTTAACAGCTTGGTTTTCACCGGGAGGCCAAGCTCATGGGGAGAGGTGCCTATACTAGGATATGTAAGTGAAAGGTTATGGTTGATGATCCGCGTACCGAGTACGATTTTTCGGGGTTTTATCCCCGACGGATGTAATCAAATGTTGTGGCACAAGTGTGCAACCTCCGCAGAGTGTAAACCTATTCGAATAGCCGCGTCCGCGGTCATGGACGAGTTGGAAAGGCCATACTCGTTTCCGTCATCGAATTTACATCTTTTTGAACTTGAATGGTGACTTGGGTTTTGAATCACAATTGAGTTGTGGGAATGACACTAATGTTCCCACTTGAGTTAGTTAGCACATGAGGAGTTGTTTACAAAAAGGTTTATCAAATAAAGTTGGCTTTATGCAAATAACCTTAGAGCTTAGAACACTTCAATAGCAAGTTTAGTACTTACATTAGTATTAGATTGCGAGTACTTAAAAGTACTCACGGCTTTGTCCCCGGCTATTCAAATGGCCGGACTATGAAGCCGAGCAGCGAGTACGAGGACGACGACCAGCAGGACGTCTACCACAACTAGGAGCTTCTAACGTCAAGCGTTGGCCTCGTGGACTAGAGAGTCCTTGTATCTTACGCTTCCGCTATGAACTTGTGTTTGTTCGTTGATCAATAGATCAACTATTCGTGTAATATGGATCATGTGATTCCAAGTTGTAAGACCTTATGGTTTGTAATGAATGATGATCTGTGATACTTAACTATTATGCCTCGCAACAACAATATTCCTGGGATTGCGATGTATGACATAATAGGCATTCGGACTTAAAAATCCGGGTGTTGACAAGGTTCATTGCAATGGGTTTATATCCATCTAGGATTAACAACAAATGTCGTCCAGTGATTCTTGTGCCGTAAGACCCATGTTAACCATAAGATCTGGAGTGGGACGGAGTAATCAGTTGTGTTTCTTCCTCTCGTTCATCAATGGATGCGCTTACCGTAGTCACTTGAATCCCGAGGGACAAGCGGAGTGGTTGGGGAGCCCTAAGTCCCCACGGTAATGCGTTCTATGATGGGTTGCAACGACCGGCGAAGCTATCAGGTCGAGAAACCTGATAGTAGTCGAGGTCGGATGGTATCCTATGGATACGCTGGCCGGCGAGGACCCAAGGTCGGAATTGCAACAAAGGGTGGGTGTTCGGGTTCGCAGAGGAACACAATGATTGGCTAGGACCTTATACCTGGCCCCATACCAAGGAAGTATGGACGAGCACGCGACTCGGTTGTGCAACAAGGTTAAGATCTCTTATGGGTAAAGCAACACACCTCTGTAGAGTGTATCAAATCGTGACCTGTCACTCCCTGTTCGGGTTATGGAACTGCGAACGCAGCCGGAAAGGAACTCCATGAAGTTCTAGTAAACCGGTGAAGGCTGACGGACATAGCTCTTCAGAATAAAAGCAACCTTTTGAAGAAATGATTACAAAAACCTGCATTGCCTATGATTTTGTGGTCTATGACTGTAGCTAGTGCATTAAACACCTCTTTCCTATAATGAACTTGTTGAGCACCTGGGGATGACCAGTGGGGCACCCCAGGGTGGCACCCCACAGGCCGGCGCGGCCAGCAAGGGGGGCGCGCCACCCTGGTGTGTGGGTCCCCCTTTGCCCCACTTCATCATCTCTTCCTCCCACTCTCTTCTCTCTCCCCAAAAAACTCGCACCAGGTTCTTCTCACTCGTGTTTTTGCTCAAGAGCTCCAGATTTCTCGATCTCTTTACTCAGCCCAGATTTCTGTCTGAAATTTGGCACATTTGCTCTCCAGTATGTGACTCCTCCGATTATCCAAGTAGAATTTTGTTTGGTGGAGTATTTCTTGAATATTTTGCTGCTGTAGGTAACATGTTTAGTGAGCTTGCATGCTTGTTCTAAGTTGTAAGAATTAGTTTTGATGCATGTTTAGTACTCTAGCAAGTTCCTATGGTAGTTTCCCTCGATTATATGTCACCAAATCAAATTTTATATTATTTGTTGAAAAATTTCAGAAAAGGAAGATGGATAATTATAACTTTGGAGAAGTGTTCCAAGGGGAGACAACAAGCACGGGGAGGCCCTCGAGGTCATCCACCCGATTCAGGCAATCCTATAATGAGGACCTCATCGCACCAAGCTTCGCACCCGAAGAGGACAATGGAGTTCCTAATGCTTCATCCTTTCCATGTTATGACTTTTTGAGAAATGCAGGTTTGTTGGGCGATTTCTTGACCCTTGTCGGTAAGGCAGGCTTAACCACCTATGTGGGAGATGAGAGTGAGCAATACTACACGCTCACTAAAATCTTTGTGGAAAGCTTCAAGTTCAACAATAAGCACTTTCACCCGGCAGTTTCATTCAAGATCTATGGTAAACCTATTACTATGAAGTTGGAAATTTTTTGTGCTGCATTAGGTATTATCCCTGTAGATACAGCAAGGAGGATCGAAGACAACCCCAAGGAATTGCTGGAGCTCTATCGAGGGATCACCAATGATGACTGTCGCACCATTCAGCGCGGCAAGATAAGAAACATTCAACTCCCCGCTATTAAGTATTTTGCTTATTACATTGGCACTAGCATTCTTGGTAGGGAGAACACTAGCAACATATCTAGCTATCACCTTGGTTTCTTAATTGCTGCACTCACTGGGGACACACCTTATCATCTTGGTGCTCTTGTTGCTCGCCGCTTGTCTAGCAAGGGGCCTATATTTGGAAGAATTATTGCTTCGCGCGTTTTAGCATATTTAGAGCTTCCTATTGACCCTACTGATGTAAAAATAACCCCTATGAGGCTAGATATTGCTGCTATGAAGAGTCATCAATTTGTTACGGCTGATTCTAGTTTAGATAACATTGTCTATAGAATATTGTTTGCTGACGGGGAAGAGAGGGAAATCCTTTTGCCGCAGCCAGATTTGTTCAGTATTGACAGGAAACCATGGTCGCGCTCTAAGGAGGAGGTGTATGAGAAATTGAAGATACAAGGCGTGCGTGCGTGCGTGTGTGTGTGTGTGTGTGTGTGTGTGTGTGGAGAATTTTGCTCTTTGGGGGGAGACCGATGATTGTGTGTGTGTGCGCTATTCTCTAAAGCCCTTTAACCCACTTATATGTGTGTGTGTGTGTGTGTGTGTGTGTGTGTGCGTGCGTGTGCGTGTGCGTGCGTGCGTGGGTGCGTGCGTGTGTGTGCGTGTGCGTGTGCGTGCGTGGGCGTGCGTGCGTGCGTGCGTGTGCGTGTGCGTGTGCGTGTGCGTGCGTGCGTGTGCGTGTGTGTGTGTGTGTGTGTGGAGAATTTTGCTCTTTGGGGGGAGACCGATGATTGTATTCATATCTTCTTCAGTTGTTCTTTGGCAAAGTTCATGTGGGCAGGGATCGGGGAGATCCTAAACTGTGACTGGAACCCAACAAGGGTCGAGGAATTTCTGGCGATCTCCCAAGGGTTGTTTGGCTAGTATCGTAGGCTCGTTTTGTTTACTTTCGCTGTACAGTGTTGGAACTTTTGGAACGTTAGGAGTAAACTTACTATTGAAGGCTTGCTTATTGGTAAACTCGCTAATGTCATCTTTAAAATGCTTATCTATATGCAGCAATGGCGGAGGCTAGTGAGATTGAGGGATAGAAGCCTTCTGGACGCCACGATGGAGGAGCTTCGGCATCTGCACACCACCGCCGCTTCTTGACTTTGTGCTACCCTTGTATCCCTGTTTAGGCTTGGCGTTGTATTGTGCTGGTGTGCGTTGGGACCGGGGTCCGAATTATGTGTGTTGAAATTTGTGTTGTTGGTGTGTGTCTTGTAATTGCTTGTACTCCGTGTGCTGCTTTATTAATTTAAAGCTGGGCCTCGGCCTTACCTCTAAAAAACTAGGATCTAGAAAACTGTAAAGTACTAAAAATAATTGTAGTAAGTAAAAATAGTGCAAGTAAAGTAAAAGTTGTGAGGTGAAGTGGGTTAGAGTGGAGTAACTCAAGGGAGTAAGTGTTTAGGCAAATTGCTATTTTATTTTTGTAGTTGTCACATTTAGTGAAGCTCAGTATAATCTTTTTAGTGTTTCTTCTAGAGAAGAGCCATAGATAGGTGTAACCATATACATAAGCAAATACACTACTAGTGATTGATCCCAATGCCAGTTAAGAACAAACAAGGAAATTATTAAGACATAAAGTCCAACCACCGCTGTAAATTTAAAGGTCTTCATAGTTATACCCCCCCTCCCGTTGATTAACCATGAATTAATATGACATGAATATCTAGGAATTGGGACATAGTTTCTGTCAATCTCCATCTGTTCCTCCTCCCTATCATCATGCAACGGTGACAACCTCATGTATTTCCCCAACATATGTGTGCAGTCATATATCAATACAAGAGATCACCATAGAAGATAACAAATACTTGTATGCAACCAACAACAAACTATATCACAATTGCCATAAATAAGTCACTACTCAAAAAAAGACATAGAGATACAAAATACCATGGGAAAGTGATAGATTGCAATACACATCATGTTTGCCAAGAGATTACAAACGGGTAGACGGAGGATGTTGATGTAGATGTTGATGACGAGGTTGGTGATGAAGAGGAGCAACTCATGGAGGAGATGACGTGGCGCTGGCATGGCGCCCCTTTGAGGAGGGCGGCGTCCCAAGGGGGCGGCGGCTGACCTAGGGGGCAGCAGCCCCTTCTTCTTCCTTGGACTTGGTGCTAGAGTTGAGGAGGTTTTGCCCCTCCTTGGTGGCTGCCAAGGGGAGGAATTTTCGTCACAATGGATGGATGCCTCCAAAAGTAGGGTTTTCTCTCAATATATAGAGGTGGAGATGCAATCTTGGCCATATGATGGATGCCCCTTTGATCCAAAGTCTCTTGGGCACCTCTAGAACCTTCTAGGACTCCCCTCTGTCCTTTATGAGCCCATAAAGTCGTGTCTTGGCTGAGTCCCTCGAGTATGGAAAGAGTTTGAGTCAATCACGTCACAAATTTTCTGGTTCCCAAAACTGCCCATGTAGCCTTCAGTAAAATGGGTGCAAATTTCGCATACAAACTGTAGCAACGCTCTGGCGAATCATCTAGCTATCCACATTTTCCGCTATTTTGGTCAACCAATTGTTCGTGTTATCCCCACTAATATTTATTAATTATGGTACTTTATGTGTTTCACAAATGTAAGACATTTTCTATATTTTAAAATAGATAAGATATAGATCAAAGGAGTCAAACTACACACTAAATTTGCCTAAATACATTAATGAATGAAGGGAGTATATCTTTACATGCAACCTATCCATGCCATCTATTTTTTTCAGCCATACAATTGTCCACACCACTAACTTTTAGTACTCGCCCCGTTCCATAAAAGATATATCTAAGTTTTCTAAATTTAGATGTATCTAGTCACGATGTAGTGTAGGGATGAATCATGCTACCGAAATAGATAGCTACACAACCCTTTGCCAGCTTCTGATTCAAGCCGTTATAGCATGTTTTCCTCCTAGACCACAAAATTATATTGTGCAGAAGTGGTTTCAGAATTTGGAAGAACTATTTTTGGTCAAAGTCAACGTCCAAACACAAAAAACAATGATAAAGTCAACTATGTGTTGACTTCACCAAAGAGCATTCGAACCAAAAGTTTGAAACCACTAGAATTCTGTGTTTTACTAGGAACATAAGGTAAAATAGGTTTATATGGCTTGAATCGACGACAAGGGCACGCAAAGGTGCATAGGTACCACCGTGCATAGAAAATCCACTCTACTTTAGTGTATACTAGGAAAACTGCCCGTGCATTGCACCGGGTGAAACAAATACTCAAACAACATACACTTCTTCTCTTTTGTATCCATGGTCACATTCATCATGTGGGCATCAATGGAAACATCAAGGCAGTTCAAATTGCAGACTAAACGAGGGAGCCGAGGAGAATATATGAAGCAGGGCAAACACCACTATCAGTCCTCTCCATCATGTACAGGCGAAGAACAATATCAACACCACACTCGGCGATAATAGTCGTCCTGCTTCACCCTTAGGTTCAAATCTGCCAAAATCCTCAGCTGATAAAAATCATATATTTTTACATGGTAAGTACTATGCTGAAATATTCACATATGCAAACATGTAATATTTTAAATTTTTCACCAATATCAGGCCAAGACAGCTTCGTGCTTATTGACTGGGAACCAAAGTCCAGACCACGACAGGCCATGACCGTGTTACAAAAAAAAATCTTAACTGTAGCGTAGGGTTGCTTGCTGGATCAAACTTCCCATCAAGAGGAATCCATACGTCAGCTAAATATCTCACAAACTGTTCTACAGAAAGTTCACTTCAGCGTGGCAAAGGTGATCTCCAACTGATCGATTATAATCATGAATAACCACATCCATCCTTGACAGTGGATCATCTGTTGCATCGAGTTTGAATATCCTGAATTCCTGATGTCGTTCCTTGTCCCCTCATGGTCAGAGAACACGAAAAGAAATTTACATGTGGCCTTTCTCGATCGAACTCACATCACAGGTTGACAAGCTATAGGTTGGCGCCAGTAGCTAGCTTGCGTACGGAAAACTGCACGGCTTGAGGATCCATACCACCGATCCAGGCCAACACGTGCTCCAGTGCGCATGGCAGCCGTCACGGCGTCTGTTGCCTTCGGGCATCCGGCTCCAGGCACACAACGCCGTATACAAGAAGCATGTTCCCGCCTCCTCGCCTCGGACCAGTGAAGCCCCGCCGCATGCCCCTCCTTCTCCACCTACGGCAGATGCTCCGCTCCGTATCCGTCCATCAACGCGGGTGGCGCCGGGACACCGGGCTCGGCCGGGACCTGTCCGAGAAGATGAGGCTCTGGTCCGCTTGATGGTGGTGCGCACGCGTGGGACGGGAAAGTTGGGTCCATGCAGGATGCCACGGAGAAGGGGGGTTGGTGCTGGGTTGTAGTTCGCATCCGGGATTGGAATTTGGAAATTGTTTTCCGAGGACGAAGGCAGCATCGAGTGGTTGCAGTTGTTGTCAGGGGAGGGTGGAGGCGGCGGACTGGTATGAGATTTCGGTGTCGGCGTTGTTTCCTCAGCTCCAACATGCAGATCAGTCTCCTTGGGAGCACCTGCACCTGCACGATGGTCTTGAAACCGGGCAAGACGACAACAATTACGAGCGAGATCACCGTCCTCGGGACCACTTCAACAATGTTGTTGAAATCGGGGAAGAGGACGGCAATTTCGATCTCGATAATTGAGGTGGGTTTTCGTGGAGAGACTCGATTCCTTTTTATATGCATCTTTGTCTTGCCCTCCTCTTAACAGCACGGGGGAGCTCCGATTTGGTGTCCATGGGGAGTCACGATCGAGTCTCGAGGATTGGCCGCCCGGCGTAGTTAATCGTGGTTTTGAACTTCATCGCCTAGGTATTTGAGTACATGCTCGATCTCCATCGGGTTGTAGAAGAGAGACAGACTCTGCTACGGGACCGTACATGACGAACAAAGGATTCCATAGCGATTTTTTTTAAATAATACGAATTAATTATTTAATTCTAGGACTATCACACGTTTTCAAAAATTTCCAATTGTGTGACTCGGTCGGCCTGCTGCAGGCCGATCGGACAGCAGCAAACCGACTGGGTGTCGGCTGCGGTCTGCCCCCAGATTGTTTGCATGGAGGTAGCTTAGGGTTAGCAGAGACGCTTTGGGTTAGCAGGGGTATAGCTGAAGGTACTTATGGCGCCATTTTTAAACGGTACAACATACTGATACATAGTTCATACATGAAGTCTGATACATAGGTGATGCATACATAAATGTCCGATACATAGATACATAAATGTCCGAGACTATGGACGGCGTCCGGGGTTTCGTGGGGGCGGCGTAGAACGGGGTGTCCAACCGAACCTGTCCGGGGCCCCGGTTATGCGAGCGGGGATCCGGGACCCGGACTCGGGGTCGTACTTGTGTCTCCTGTGTGGGCTGTGGTGGAGGAGTTCGCATACCGACATAGTTCCGCTGCGTGCTGTAATACTCTATGTGCTCGGGATCCCGATCACTAGCTCCCCATGAAGGATTGGACGCAGGTGTGCTGCGTGTATCCTGTGGCACGAAACATAAATGATGTCAAACTAAGTGGAGTATAGTCCATATGGAACACAATATATAGAATAGTACATACCCTGTGTGTATCCTGCTCCTCCCATGAAAGGGGCCTGCTGCTGCTGCCACTGGTCGAAAGCAGCTTGCTGCTGATAGTCATCGAACAAACCGTGATGCTGGTACTGAAAGTCATCGACGGAAGGAGTGTGCTGCTGCTGCCACGACGAACCTCCTGCCTGGTCAGGAGGTGGTGGTCTGGGCGTCGGCGTCGGTGTGAGACGTGGCCGTGATCCGTGGTGGTGGTACTGAAAGTCGTCGACGGAAGGAGTGTGCTGCTGCCACGACGAACCTCCTGCCCGGTCAGGAGGTGGTGGTCTGGGTGTCGCGGTCGGTGTGAGATGTGGTCGTCGCTGCTGCTGTGTGGAGGGTCGCGGTGGAAGGAGGTGGCGCTGAACGACGTCGGAACTTTGGCTGCACGTGATAGCCGAGTAGATCCCGCGTAGCTTGTCCTCGAGACGCCTCAACCAGGACACATGTTGGTCACGCTGCAGAAGAGGCGCACTGGGACACTTGATGTGTGTACCGAGCGACTTCATCCTGTAAGTCCGCGATCGACTGACCACTGAAAAATCATGGTAGCATATAAATCGTAGAACCCAATAGATAAACGACAAGTATGATGGTGGAATAGAAAGTTGTACGTACCGCATGGTGTCGACTACCGGCTGTGGACTGAGTCGGGTACATATCGTGCATAGACGCAGGTGGCGCCTGAGCTGGATCAGTCGGCGGGATGAGGCGCACTCGCGTGGCTGCAGTGTACCTCTGCAGATATGCGTCAAACTCATGTGGGTCAAACTGCTCATCGTTCGGCCAGACATGTGTTGTCGCGCCATCCCACTCAGCAACATACGAGCCAACGCGCTGAAGCCATCATGTCGAGGAGTGGCTAGTACCCTTCCTGTTGTACCTGCAGAAAATAATTGTGAGAGTTAGTCGAACCATGATGAACAGGCTTAAACTTAGCGACGCTCAGAACTTACTTGTGGACGTAGGCAGGGAGAGGTGCTATCGGTGGTGGAGGATCGACCAGCCTGCCGAGAGCCGAACCGCCTCATGATCCTCTCGCTGGGCCATTATCTCCACGGACACATCGAAGATGATCTTCGACTCGTGTCATCCGAGTACGCACAATCTCTCGTAGCGAGGTTAGAGATCCCGCCGGGGTACCTTGCATACACGGCGGCGGCCATATAGGGCTGCCGGATCACCGCCCTATCATCGAGCACGTCGAACCGCTCGGTGAACGCGAGGTAGCAGTTCCCGACCTGGTCGCGAGCAAATCGTCTCTGCAAAGAGAAATAGTCAGTACTCGTGCAAAACTATAAATTACGAAAGAACTATGTTCGGCAGTCTACATACCTCGCGACGTGTCCAAAGTATGCCGAAAGTAGGCATGTCGATGTGGTCCGGATCAGCCAACTCGTTTGCCCCGAAAGGGCGCTCAGCATCTATGTCTGGCCGACCAATCGGGAACCTCTCCCGAGACCACAGCTGCAAGAACAGTGGGCAGCCAAGAAGCCCAGACTTGGGAGAGACAAGTGTACAAGCATTGCACAAACCTCGGTATGTGGCTGCTAGAACCGCGAAACCCCAACTCCGCTGTATGATGTCGTCGACGGTTTGTGCCTCTGCTATCTCCAGTGCAATGGGGATGAAGCGCCTGTTGATGGTGGTCTGATGGTTCTCTGTGAACATGACCTTCCCAAGCAGCCACAATATGTACGCCTCGAGACTCCTAGTGACCTGTGCCCCACTCATCGGCGGTGTGAACTGTGAAACCTACAACCATGAAAAAAAAGATGTTAGTTATAACAACGCAATAACCATAAATAAATTGGTTATAACAATGGTTACCTCGAAGTTGAGTAACCAGTCACACTTTGGACCGTGGTCCTCACGGAGAAACTCGGTCCGGCCCGCACGAGTTCCCCGAAAACGTGCGGACATTTCTTCATCCCAAAGCACCGGTTCTCGCCGGCGGGCCTATGGCCTGACCCACCAACGGTAGGCCCAGTAAGAAATAAACGTCCTAGAGAGTAGGGGCCATCTCTCCCCAGCGAAAGTGGAACGTGTGTGTCTCGGGCCTCCACCGATCCACCGAGGCTGGTCGGTAGGGAGTGGTCTCGCTGAAGGCGCTTGATCGGTGTGCCTACTCGCTCACCGATGACCTCCGACCTAGTGGCCTCAACCAACCGTGCAAAAGGTAGAAGTCCAGCCCACTTCAACCTACAAATTCATATAAGAATCCAATTAGTATGTGCCGAGTACTTCAAATTGAATATACCAAATAAATCTCACATACCTCCGAACCCAACCGGGTGTATCTGCCAATTTTGATTACCCCCGCGTGTCACCATTGGTGACAAGCTATTAGGATTGGCCTCTAGCTTGGCCGCACGGTGCGCCCTCTCAATGTCCCTATTGAGCAATGATCTTCCTGCCATTTCTGCAAACAACAAAACAGTCGTTTCACCTTCTGTATCTTCCTCTTCCATCTGGTTCTGCATGTATCCATTTTCTTCGTCACCATCAACCTCACCGTCTTCTCCTACGTAACCATCACCCTGACCACCATAAACATCTTCCGCATGACTGCTCTGTCTAGGCTCGTAACCACCGCCACCACCGGGTGCTTGACTGCTCTAGCCTGATTCATAACCACCGCCACCGCCCGGTGCTTGACTGCTATGGCCTGATTCGTAACCACCTCCTCCACCATAACCGCCTTCAGGAGGCGCTACCTCCTTCACCACCGGAAGAACTAATGCCACAGGGTTAGTTCCTCTCCTATCAGACCCTTTTAACCAGCTCACCCACTTAGAGGTATCATCCACTGGCGGATCTACAGGGTGGCCAGGGTGGTCCATGGACCACCCTGAAATTTTGATTCGGCCCATATAGCATGTAGAAAAGAAAAAAGAAAAGCCCATCAATGTGCAAACCCGCTCGTGTCTGGACTTGGACGAGCGTCCAGCGACAGGATGCACGGAGCCGAGACCGCTGGCCGCCGTCCCGCCCGCCTCGCGCACTCGCCGCCGGCTCGCCTCCACCCTCCAGCCAACCTCCGTCCAGCCTCCGTTGCAACAGCAGAGGTCATTCCGCTCCCCTGAACCCTAGGCAGAGCAGCCGAGCAGCCGAGCAGGGAGGCCGCCGGCGCCGGCGACCGGCGTTCGTTACGGCCCGGCTACGTTGCTCCGGCGGTGTGGAGAAGGCCAGCATCAAGCCAGCAGCTGAGCAGCCCCCAGTTCATCCTCCAACCGTTTAGGTAATTTCAGATTTATGCCACTGTTATGTCTAAATGTAAAATGATGGAAGATGGAAGATGGATTGTTTAGCAATTAGGAATTTAGGATTGATGTCCAATTAAGTGTAGCCACATTGAGAGAGATACTTTCTCCAAAGTGGATGAAGAAGATGTAATTGAGACTTTCATGGCCATGACAAGGTGTAAGCCCCATCAAAGGTAGTCTTTTCTTTGAGCTTTTGAAGATATGTAAGTCTATTTTATGCAAAAATCAAACTGAATTATGAAATGTTGTGAACTACTATATATGTCTAAGATCATAGTGTTATTGTCACATTATATGCTAGTATGTCTACATTGGTTTGTTTGTGCCAAAAAAATTTTTTTTTGAAGATGGACCACCCTGATTTATAATCCTAGATCCGCCAATGGTATCATCTACAGGCCTCAGATACCATAAAATGTTTGATAACGACTTAGTCCATAATGCATGCACACCCATTGTGTGCACTTCAGGATTAAGCCCGAAACATTCTGTCAACCAGTCCTTCACCTGCTCAATTGTCCATGTTCTAGGAGCAGTCATATTCATCTCTACAGATTTGAACTCACTCAGATTAACTCCCATTTCATCTGATCGGACACTACCCATACCATAGTAAAATACTATCTTCACTACATCTGTCATCTTTGCTCACCTAAAAAAAATTACGTCCGCGTCAACTACTAAAACCAGCCCACATAAATACACTAACACTAAAACCAGCCCACATTAACCTACACAGTTAACACTACTATGCAAAGATTAGGGTTTACCCTTGTACGTGAGCAGCCTCTCCAACTGCAGCAGCACGAACAACACGACCAACACGCAGCACCTCAGCACCACCACGAACCATCAGAAGCTCAACCCCTTACACCACCACCAACCTCCACCACTTCATCACCATTGCTGCTAAACAGCACCACCAATCCTCTCCAAAACCTAACCCATCTGTAGATCGAGCTTCCCTCAACTAATAGCAGCAAAATGGTGAAGTTTTATTGGCTAAATCACTAGGGATCTGCGAAATATGGTGAAAGCGGGGCAGGAAAGAGAGAATGGAAGAAGAGAGGAGAGAGGAGGAAGAAGAAAGAAGAAAAGGGAGGCCGGGGAGAGAGGCGCGTCTGCGCGTGGCCGTGTCGAGCGACGCCTGCGCGCGCGTGGCCGGGCCATGCCACGCTTTGGCTGCTAGCGTCCGATCGGACTGCAGCAGACCGACAGGGTGCTGTCGTCTGACGGGGCACCGCAGTGGCCTGCAATCGGCCTGCTGTGGTCCGATCGGCCCGCTCATGTCCGATCGGTCTGCTGCATGCCGACAGAGTCACACTTTTGGAATTTTTTGAAAGCGCGTGATAGTCCTGGAATTAAATAATTAATTCGTATTATTTAAAAAAAATCGCGGATTCCATATCGGGTTCTAGTGGGACTTGCTACGTATGAAGCCCACGACGGCGAAGGAAACAGGACCTGGACATACGGACGAAGGCGCACTTTATGATTGACCAAAGCGTAAAACAACGGACCAAACCAAGGAAACGTTAGCTCCTTTATTATTAGGTATAAATATACATCAAATTTAGATAAAGTTGAGACATCATTTGTGAGCAAAGAGAGTAGTAAAATATCGTGACCATTTCAGTCAATCAAATATAACCTCCCGACCATTGTGACTAACTAAATCTTGCATATGTCTCTACACAACTTCATATTTCATATTTTATGCAATATGGGTCATTCTGAAATTTTGCGTTATTTTTCTCTATTTGATCTGTTAATCTTGAACGATATCACTTCTAAATTTTGTTTCCTGCCGAATTAATATAGCTTCTAATTTCTATCCCTTTCACTAAGTTGAATTCAAACCCTCACTACATTCAATTCAAAAACTATTCGCGGAGTGTGCATTGCACGGGCCTCGGGCCTGGTTACTAGTACTTACTATACGAATCCAATAGTTATCATACTGTAAAAGACAAGCTTGAAACTCGATAAATGTGCGCGCCACGTAAATGGGGACAGAGAGAGTATTTAGAAAGACTAACCCATTACTACAAAGGAATAATGTTGAGCTTCTCATAAGAAAGAAAAAGTTACGCGAACGTTGGTGTCTTTTTTATTTTACTATTTTCGAAATGCATGTTTATCCATTTGTTGTTTTGTACTCTCTCCGTGAATAAGTGTACCTGTCTCTTGTCCTAAGTTAAAAGAAAGTAGAGTAATTTTATAGGGAAATTTTCCAATACCTCGAGTTGGAGTGCATGCACACATTGATTCAATCAGCATTTATCCGCAGGCAACTATATATCTTTTTAATCCCTAGAATAAATCAACGAAGAAAACTATCCTGGCAAACTCTAAATTCAACATGAGCATGAACACAGCACTATCAAAACCATAACATTGTCTAAGTGGTACTCCGATCAAGAATAAGTAGATTTGTTACAACAAAATGACCAAAGATAATCAACCACATAAGTGGCAGTTCAGCAAGTGATTCACCATAGCAAACTCTGAATGTTTCCACGACATACTATTCCTACCACATGCTCAAATGAACACGGATAACCACATAGTGCCGATTTAGATAGCAGTTCACGACAGCAAACTCTGGAATGAGTCCACGACATCCTCCCACTTGCTCTTGGGGCGTCTGGTATCCTCCGGAAATCTGCCAAGAGTGGTGTTGAAACTGACGTTGCTGACATCTGGCTCTGCATACCAGTCAATTGCTTCTGCATCAATGACATGCCTCCTAGCAAGACCCTGCTCAGGTGTGTGACCTTGAACCAAGGCGTTTTCCTGGTAATTGAGAACAAGCGAGCTGACATTCCCATTCGGGCAATCATAACCGTAGAGCGTGATGCTGTGTTCAGGCTGAATCGACTCCTCTTGGCGGGATAGGCGCGACAGCCTTGTGGGAGCATCCCACCTGCGTGTGTAGGGCTCAAGTGGTGGACGGCGCTGGAAGTAGTGAGACTGCACTCGAAATGATGCATGAAAAGGACCTCTGTCAATGCAGTCACACAAGTGCTCGCGGTACGCCATGGATGCCTCAATCTGTTTGGTTGTTGCGCCCAATTGCAGCGGAGCGGCCTTGTAAAGTGTGGAAGTAATGCCATGAGCATAGGTGGTGCGACCAGCCGTCGGAGGTGACCGCTGATGGTGATATGGAAGCAGGTAACCTTCGAGCGGGATTCCGACAGTGGCCGCCAACAGCCCCAAGCCGATTTCACTCGAACCAGTTTGAGTCAGCACCCCATGTGCAGCAGCCATGTGGATGAGTTCAGTAAGGTTCACCTCGAATGAGGCAGGATCATACCACAAATCTTCGTCCAGCTCAGCTTCCTTCTCGTACCATATCCTTAGCCTCGCCGTGACCGACTCCGAGAACGACTGAACACAACATGAGCCATCTGAAATGAAAGTGAGAGGGTTAATAAGCTATTTCATTTCGGCACTGAGCTGCATCGTGAACAAACAAATATTGTTACCCCAATAAGAATCAAGGCCGTTAAGTCCTGCTCCTGTCAGGAGTCCATGTGGTTGAGGTCTGGGCGGAGGCATATACATCTCCCAGTTCTTGGTTCCGAAAGGACGCCATGTTCTGTTAAACGAAGCAAGGGGGTACATCTTGGTCCGCTGTCCAAATTACAGATCTGAAATCAGCGAATTTCGAGCAAGACCATACACTGCAAAAAAATAAAAAATAAAAAAGGCATGGACTTTTGTTCATACCAGGCAGGGTGGGACGGGGCGTGCGGGAGGCGAGCCGGTACTAGAAGAAGGATTCCGGGAAGTGGAGGGCGGCGGCGCGTTAGTTGGGGTCGAGGCCTGGGCGACTGGCCGTCGATTGGTTAGAGGAGGTGAGAGGCGGGCGTGCGGGCAAGAGAACCGGCTAGCTCAGTAGGATGGTGTGGAGCGGCCGAGCGGAGGACCGCGGCTCGCGAGTGGTGGGTTGGGAGACATTTTGACCTAGTGCCCCGCCGGGGACGGAGACGACGGTCGAGAGAATGGTTGCCGCCGCCGCCGAGAAGGAGGGGAGAGCAAGGTTTTTGCGAACCGGACCAGGGGCGTCGGGGTCCGGTTTGGTTTGGTCGCACCGGTATCTTGGGAGATCCGGGCCTAGGCGCCATGGGCTACGGGCTGATGATGATGGGCTGAAAGTATTAAGCCGCATCTGGAGAAACTATGGCCTTCTCAATTCCTGGCCGTCGCGCGGGATTCTGAAACGCCTATGTAGAATTCGGGCGCCAAAACAACCGCCGCAAATGCCGTGCGTACCAAAATACTTGGCTCAGTTTGGCAGCTCCGTTTTACATAAAAAAAACGAAGTATTCCAGAACCATGGTATTTCGACATACTCCATCCGTCTAAAAATAAGTTTGGCAGCCCCCAAGCTCCACCCCTCCTCGCCGTCGCCGGATGACTTCACCGGGCTAAGCCCGTGTGGAAGACGGCCGCGGCGGGGCCTCTCCCGCGCGGCCGCGCGCGTAATCGCGGATCGGGCGGCGACCCTGCTCCGGTTGGGGAGGCTCGGCCCCTGCGGCGGCGGCCGGTCCGGCGGCTCCTGGCGGCCTGGAGCCCCCCTCGCGCGTGGACTCCTCTGCTGCGCCTCCGGTGACTGAGCTCCGGCTCCCCTGCACCGGCCCGGCGGCGTCGACCCCGGCAGCCCTGTGGCTGCGGCTCGTCGCGATGGGGTGGGATGGCGGCCCCCCTCCTGCTTTGTGGTGCCTTTGTGCGGGGCTGGCGGCCTTCTGGCTGTTGCTGGTCGTCGACGGCGCCCTGGAGGTGGTCGCCAGATCGTGCAGGATCTGGCCCGTCGACTTCGTCGGCGGCAAGGTCGGTGGTGGCCCTGCTTCGCGATGGCACGGTCGTTGTTGCAGGTGTGTGCGGGCCAGTGGAACTGCAGGCTGGCTTCAGCCAGTTGCGTGGGGATGGTGGCCTTGAAGTTCCGGGCGAAAGTCTGCCCGGCTATGTCCGGCCGGCGGTGGCTATGCCCGCAGGCGTTGTTCCCTGTTGGAGGCACCGCCGTGGAGCTCCCTTGGCCTCCAAGCTCGGATCAGGCTCTTCGGGTGAAAGCTTTGGCCCTGTTGGGTCGGGCGACGGGCGTCGTCTTACGTCGCTTACCTCCTTTGGGGCGTCGTCTAGAAGACCTCGATCACATATGCACTTCCTTTGGGCTGGACGCACACAACTTCGCGGTTGGCAGGTGTCCAACCGGCGATGTCGGTGTTCCGTGTGGCGGCTTCTGTGGCAACGATGGCGTTGAAGAGTGATGGTTTGGTCGCGGCAAGACCTTGTTAGTCGGCTTGGCCCGGCGTGCCCGAGTTTCCTCCATGCTGGTCTTCCATTGCTGTGGAGTCGGAGCTGCCATGTTCTTCGAGGTCTTCTCTTGGGCGGTGTATGATGACCTGGGGCGGTCCAGGTGAAGTTCATCTTCGGCGCGGGTTTTGTGCATCCCCTCGCCGGAGCTCGTCATCCGAGTCGGAGCTTCATTCCCCTACACGAGGAGCCACCTGTTTGGCATTGGCCAGCTTGAACCTCGCGGTGCCGCTTCAGCAAGGTCTTCTTTGGTGGTCGCTTCTTCGGGGAAGTCGGAGTCGCTGCGGGTGCGGAGTGATGACGATGACGCCGGTGAGCAACCTCGACGATGATCTTCACCTAGGTGGTGGTTGTGCAGCTTCGGTGGGTTGCCAGGGTGGTTATGTGTGCCCATGCGACGGTCGTGTTCCATGACGGTCGGCATGGGTGTTTGTACTGGTTTTTGGTCGGTTTTCCGTTAATAAACTGACCGCCTATTCTTCTCTATTAATAAACCGACGCCGAGGTAGAAGCCGACGCAAGTGTAGTAGCAGAAGTTGTCGTAGACGCGTCTGCCGGCTCTTGCTCCGGGGTTGGGGTTGCTGCCGCCGCCTATGTCGCTGCCTGGGACCCCGCCTCGGACGCCGTCATTTTGGCTTCGATGTCGTCGAGGATCTGGCCTTTGAATAAGTTGTGCGCCGCCCGTGTCCGGGGAGACATTCCTTCTGTCGACGCTCTCAGCAGGGACATGTCGTCCCTACGTTTCTTGAGCTCCATCTTCTCCTCTTGCCTCTTTAGCAGCGCCGCCCACCTTTCGTCGGCCTTTTTGTCGCGGGAGAGCAAGGTCGAGGAGACCTCGACGAGGCATTTCGTGATCGACGCCTGCGTCTTCTCGGACGACGCAGTGTCGGCCAAGGCGTCCTTGGCAGCCTTGTTGCCGATAGGACGCCCTGCCGACATTGCCAGCGGCGCATCCAGATCAATGGCGTCTTTCCCCTTCAACAACGACAGGCGCGTCAACCGCCATTTCTCGTTCAGTTTGAGCTTGCTATAGCAATGCGTCAACGTGAAAGACTTATGCCCTTCCGAGTTCCTCCGGTACATATACATGGCCTTGTCAAACTAACCAAAGGAAACACAATCATTTCATCGAACAAAATGTAGGTGCTGCAAATTATCTAACAAAGAGTCGTACCATTTGGCTGATGTTGACACCGCTCTCGCCTCTGGTCTCGATCTCGTGATGGAACCCATGGAACATGTTCACCGACGCCTGGATGATGGCCCATCGCGTCGACATTGCCTTTTGGCTCCTCTTCATTGTCACTTTGTTGTAGTCGCTGTTGATCAACTTGCGCTCATTGAACTCGGCCTTGATTCTCGCCCAATATTTCCCGTACTTTTGGTTGGCGCCGATGATGGAGTCATGGCTCACCGTCGCCCACGACTCGCACGGACATTGATCCTCCAGAGGCGTCCACTTGGGGCCTCGTGTGCCCGACGCCTTCTTCTTCTTCTTCTTCTTCTTCTTCGTCCTCACGCCGTCCGCGTCTACCTCCACGAGATCATCGTCATCGGCACCCTCCTCGTCCTCTTCCTCGCCGCCCTCTTCATCCTCGTCATCGTCCTTGTCGTCGTCCTCCACCCCCGTCCTCTTCCTCGTCCTCCTCCTCCTCAACCCCGTCCTCCTCCTCAGCACCGGCGCCATCGAATTCGAGCGGCCCCTGCGGCCAGTGAAAGGGTCGCCGTCCGGACCGGGTCCTGGCTTGCGCTGCTCGTATGTGATGACCCACAAGTATAGGGGATCGCAACAGTCTTCGAGGGAAGTAAAACCCAATTTATTGATTCGACACAATGGGAGCCAAAGAATATTTGTAAGCCTTAACAGCGGAGTTGTCAATTCAGTCGCACTCGGAAACAGACTTGCTCGCAATAGTTTATCAGTAGCAACCGTTTTATAGCAGTAGCAGTAGTGAAATATAAGCAGCAGTGTAATAAAGACAGCAGTAGTGATTATAGTAACCAGCAGGATTAAAATATTGTAGGCATAGGGATGGATGAACGGGCGCTGCATGGATGAGATAACTCATGTAATAATCAAGACTAGGCATTTGCAGATAATAATAAAACAATATCCAAGTACTAAACAACCATAGGCATGTGTTCCATATATAGTCGTACGTGCTCGCAATGAGAAACTTGCACAACATCTTTTGTCCTACCAGCCGGTGGCAGCCGGGCCTCTAGGAAAACTATCGGTAATTAAGGTACTCCTTTTAATAGAGTACCGGAGCAAAGCATTAACACTCGGTGAACACATGTGATCCTCATATCACAGCCTTCCCCTCCGGTTGTCCCAATTTCTGTCACTTTGGGGCCTCGGGTTCCGGACAGCAATATGTGTATACAACTTGCAGGTAAGATCATAAAACAATGAATATCATCATGAATCAATAACATGTTCAGACCTGAAATCATGGCACTCGGGCCCTAAGTGACAAGCATTAAGCGTAACAAGTTGCAACAATATCATAAAGGGATTTCTATTTTCGTGCCCTCGGGTCCTTAGTTGTGCTCAGTTTTCCCCAGCTCCTTAGTTTTTCCTCAGTTTTACCCAAGCCTTTGTCTGAAACCATCACACGTGATGTAACGGCTGGTTGCCCGACGGTTGACCGTTATCTTCTGACTAGTGGGGCCACGTACGTAGAGCCCGCAAAGACACGTCAGACCATCCATCTTTGTTTGACCGTAAGCATCGATGTATCCCTGACCAAAACGCTAACGAGTGGGGCTTCGGTATATCGAATGACAAGTGGGGCCATGACGCTGATACAAGGGGCAATACACGGGTAGGATTAGATTTTTAAATGAAGCTCTACAGCGATGGCACGGAGGAGGTGGCATGCGGGGTTCCGAGATGAGATCGACGTCCACAAAAAACTGCATGAGGCGAGACCAGACGCATTAGATAGATATGAACTAGACGCGTTTAACCATGCAAAGAAGAGAATAAATGGTCGACGACATCGACGACCACCTCAAAACTTTGACTGGCCGTGTCGGACACGAACGCGAGCAATGTAGAGAAAACTAGTGTCTCTCCTTTCTGGCGTGTATAGGTGGGTGCTAGGAGAGTGTGGTGGCGAAGGGAAAGACCTCGCGGCGGTCCGTGGCGTCCAAAGATAGCGGGTCGGCGTGGCCGTGCCTACAGCGGCGTGCATGCATGTTCGGCATTGGCATCAGCATGTACGTTCGGCATTGGCCTCGACGGTATCTCTGGTGTGTCAGTGATCGAATGAGGGGACGGGATTGAGGGTGCATCCCGACGTTGACCTAGTAGTGGCGGCGAGCATAGCCGTTCTGACCATGCCGATATCGGCATCGGCATCGCATCGTTTGGAGGCTGTGGTGCTCGAATCAAGTTGGGATTTGTTTCTTGTAGGCCAAAATGAATTTGAAACAAGTTTCATGTTGAAGGTTAGGTAACGAAAGTTTGTAACTATCCCAAAATTATAGGGAAAAATTATACTAGCGCCATGGTGAGGTTCTTTTTGATAGAGCTATACAGTTGGGAAAACTTTTTTGACACTTTTTAGATAGGGTTCCTTGTTGTTACACGTATGGCATCATGTATGGAAAATTTGGGGTCATTTGGAGATGTTCGAAAAAATCACTTTGCTTAAGCGCATGCCGTTTCGTCTCGCTGAAACCAGCTTTTCTAACAAGGTGATTTTTCTACCTTCTCTAAATAACCTCAAATTTCATACAGCTGATCTTCTATACATAGATAGATAGATTGTTTCGTTTTTACATGTTTTGAACTTTTTATTTCCTTTTATAATACCCAATTGATTTTCAGGTCAAAACCTCGAAAAACAGCATCATGTATGGCATCATTTTCACCCTAAATTTCAAATTTTCTGAAACTTTCCCTTTTAGATATTCCTTGTTGTTATAGGTATGCCATCATGTATGCCAAACTTGGTTAGGTCTCACTGAAACCAGCTTTTGTAACAAATTAGGTTTTTTCTGCCTTCTCTAAATGACCTCAAAAATCATACGTGATAGGTTTATCATTCTATACAAAGATAGATGGTTTATCATTTTTTGCGTGAAAATTAATGGCTACAACAAAGGGAATCGGTGATGGTTTATCATTTTTTTTGCGTGAAAAGTAATGGCTACAACAAATTGTTGATGGTTTATCATTTTTTTTGCGTGAAAGTAATGGCAACAACAAATTGGTGATGGTTTATCATTTTTTTTGCGTGAAAAGTAATGGCTACAACAAATTGTTGATGGTTTATCATTTTTTTGCGTGAAAAGTAATGGCAACAACAAATCGGTGATGGTTTATCATTTTTTTTGCGTGAAAAGTAATGGCAACAACAAATCGGTGATGGTTTATCATTTTTTTGCGTGAAAAGTAATGGCTACAACAAATTGTTGATGGTTTATCTTTTTTTGCGTGAAAAGTAATGGCAACAACAAATCGGTGATGGTTTATCATTTTTTGCGTGAAAAGTAATGGCAACAACAAATTGGTGATGGTTTATCATTTTTTGCGTGAAAAATAACGCCTAAAAGAGTTTATAATTTTTAGCGCGTGAAAAATAATACATAAAACCGCCCTTCAGCATACTTAGAGGGTGGAAGCTAATTAACCGCCAACAGAGAGAGAGGGGTTATCCTGTCCGTTCCCTATATCATACGATCAACGGTCGGCGAGCACGATCCGCGTGACATGGGATAGACCAATCGTGGCGATGTTGCACGTCCGCGAGAATTTGTGAAGAGAGAGGGAAAAACCGAGTACTATCAAGAAACCAAGGGCACCCGAGTAGTAAATAGACTAAGGGATTCAAATATGAGATTTAAAAAATGGAAAATGTGTGTTTTGTACAATGAAACCCATCTTGGCCTACCTCAAACTATTTGCAATACCAATATACATCAGTGTGAGAATTGTGGCCTCATTTAGACAAAGTATGATTTGAGGGAAGCTGTTTTGGGAAGGGCTTATTGTGGAAAAACCATGCACCTTCATAGCTACTAGGTGATTTGAGAAGTGGCAATTTGTGGTAAAACTTGATTTATCTATGATTTATCTATGATTTGAGAAGTGGCAATTTGTGGTAAAGACTCCATGAGTAAGTGCCACTCTTTTTCGGATTTTTTTGCACATTAAATGACTCATTTAACTAGTTAATCCCATTTGTTGACTCTCTCGTTGACCAGCCACTTGAGGGTAAAACTGAGTATATTGCACTAGCCAGTATTAGCACTCGAGGGGAAAATTGAGCACACAAAAAATGCTAGTATAAGACTCGAGGGTATACCGGAGTATATCTAAATTTCCAGGGTTAGACTCGAGGACACGTGCAATTGTTGACGCGTAGACGCGGGTCGCGGTGGAGAAGTCGAGACGTGCAATCGTGGACGCGTGTCGCGTTGCGTAAGTCCAAGACGTGCGTACGTGCACCCGTGCACGCGTAGGACGCGGGTCGCATTAACCACCCCTCGCCTTTATAGACGCCTCCTCGCACTCTCTCTGTCACTCTCACTCGCTCACGCATCGCCAACTCTCTCACGTCCCATCATCTTCTCCAAAGCAAAAAACCCTCTCCCTCTCCCTCTTCCTCTTCCTCCGCCGGAGAGATGGACAAGGAGAATGCCAATCCCATCGTCGAGGTAGGCTCGAAGTGCGACGCCTCCATCTTCGGCGCCGTCCCCTCTATGGACGTCGCCGCCGCTGCCGTCGCCGGTGCATCGGAGGCTGCTGCCGCCGGTGGCAGTCAGATCCCGGCGGGATGGGACCCCTACGACCCCGTGCCGTACGTCCCGCCCCCGAACCCCTACGACACCTCCCTGGAGGACCCATGGAACGAGGTAACTACGGTTTGCTTCCTTTTTGTTCCCCATTCCTTTTTGAACCCTATTTTTGCCGGTGTAGATGGATCTGTAGATGGATGAGTATTGGGCTAATATTTGCGCCGATTTTATTCCATTTTGTTTTGATCACTTCTTGATTTCGTTTAAGATTTGGGGTTCGGCTGTTCGGTTAATTTATGCAAGTAATATTGGATCTCAATCAGTTAATTTATGCAAGTAATCATGGGATCTCAATCAGTTATTTTATGCACTAATCAAAAGATATCAACCGTTTAATTTTGCAAATAATCTGGAATGTGTTCAAGTTCAGATCTAGTTCAGATCTAGAATCTGTTTCTTTGCCTATGATGAATGGTTGGGATAAATTTTTACAGGGAGGGTTCAGCGAACCATTGCTGTGTACAAATCTGTTGTGCATGAGCTTTAGTTCGCTAACACCTTCCCTGTAGATATATAATCATGTCCACTCTAACTGAGGTTGACTCTGTTTTTCTTAACTTTGTTATCATGCACGTTAGTCATCCTTGCAACTCATTCACTAGTTTCTGTTTGATATGGATCAGATGTCTGGCAGCGACGTCGGCAGCGACGAAGAGGAGTAGGACGTCAAGACTCGCCAGGTGCTGCGGAGGCTGCAGGTCGGCCGAGACATCTCCTACTTCGCCAAGGAGGTCTACAGGTGCCCCTTCGCACCAGGAGACTCGGTGCCACGGACTTCAACCGCCTCGTCACGCATGCCGAGAACATCAGCACCACCTTCCCCAAGGTCGGCACGACGGTGAACGTCCACTCCTTCCGCGCCAAGCACAGGGCGCTCGGCATGCACCTCCTCGCCTTGCAGGCGGGTGGAGATCTCCGCGGGCGCATGCCTCCGCTCAAGCCCAAGGCTCCCAAGGGGAGCAAGAGCAACAAGTGGAGGCAGAGCCGCATGGGGTAGGCAGAGTCCTGGACGTGTGCTGCTGCTGCTGCCTCCTAGTTTGTTGTTGGGATCCCTTTGTTGTTAGCTAGGGATCCCTTGTTGTTATTTTAGTATGATGGTGCTGTGAAGAACCTGTTACTATGTTGGCTGCTGTGTATGCAACTTATTATCTATCCATATTATCTAGGGATTATCTATCCCTAGTCTACTATATTTTGTTGGCCGTACTTAGTTTTCTTGATTTACTATGACTGTGAATTTATCGTACATTATCCTGGAGATTTGCTTCTAGATTTAACTACATACATATGGACCCGTAGGGAGTACTAGATTTGCTGCCATATTGGGCAAACAACGAGGGCCAAAAGGCACAAATAATTGAAGAAAGTCAGAAATGCAAGCTTCTCTAGATTTTATACTAATTTGGTGAAAAGGACAGAGAGAAAGAGGGGGAAAAGGTGCACTTAATAATGCCAATTTGGGGTCGAGAGAGACAGAACCCAGCTCCTGCTCACGTGCAACCAAACGCTTCTCGTCCTGTCCCACGCGGTCCCTTTCCACCAGCCCCACGCGACGCGGGCCCACACGACGCGGCCCCACACACTACAAGAAAAGTTCTGATAGACAACGTCTCAAAATCATCCGCTAAGGGGTATTTTTCGTCGCCTATGGGCCTAACCCGACGATATGGGTTCGTTG
>NC_061514.1:177310250-177348724 GCF_022539505.1 Lolium rigidum | reverse complement strand
AGAGACCGATAAAGCTGCACGATCAACTTGAGTGTCTACTGCTGGACTCGAGTTGCATTGTCGGTAATAAAGGAGCAGATGGCCTGGAATCTCCTTACATGGTCCTCCTCTCTGTTTTCTCTCCCCTTGTTTCGTTTTTCCTTTTTTTTTTTTTCAAAAGACGAGATCTCTATCTCATTTCCAGCTAAGGGCACGATACAATGCAAGATGTTTAAAGAAGTGTTTAGATAAAATTTAATTTATTTACTTTAGCATTAATGCCTACTTATAGTAGGCAAATTATTAACCAGGCACCACTCCAATAGAATTAATCATTGGTGTCTAACTTTTTTTTAGTTATTTTTGTAAGCACTTCTCTAATCCTCTTGCATTGTAGATGGTCTAATAGTATGTCTATTTTTTCTTTTCTCTTCTTTCCTAGGGTAAGCTCACTATCTCTGAGTGCCTCATAGTCTTATCTACTAATGAAACAATTGGACAAATTTCGAGAAATTGACACTAGCTTGTCCAAATAGTCATAAACCAACTTACTTGACAAGACAAGTTTTAATGCCTCCACCATTTTTTGGGCTAACACTGCGCTAGCTATATAAGAATTCATTTTTCCATCAATATAAAGAGGAGAAGGGGAACCCTAATTAACCATCGCGCAACAGGTCGCAACTGCTTCTCCTTCTCGCACATGCACCACTAACATAGTTCCTTTCATTGTGTTGCTATGACGTCGTCTCCCTCCCGATGACTATGTGCACAATGCACGGGTGCATGCTTCCGGAATTACGCCTATTGCAATCCTGCATCGGAAGAGGACAATAAGGGTTTTGGAGAGCATGTCCACGATGACTACTGCTCACTTTAACAAACTCCTCCACAATGCATGGAGCGGATAAGCTAACACATGGCGGCCCACGAAACTTCTATGTATCAAATATGCATCAATTTCAATCTCCGTTATTATCTGCCACATTAAACAAGGTCGGCACCTAGGCCACGCCTCTTTATTTTCCATGATACTTTTCGGGGTAAAATGGATGTCTCTGAGTCGTCTCTCCTTGAATGGGTTAATTTCCTCTCGTTTCCATGTTAATAAAGCTCAACCAAGTTCCGAAGAAATGTCCCAATTTTGTATGAATAATCATGGAACAAAACTTACAAGTTTTCATGGTTGTACCATTATTTCGGGGTTAACAATTCACATAGATACCACGTGCATTTATATCGATTTGTCTCATAAGAAGGAAAACTCTTGCTCCACTACCCATAAAGATGGAACTAAAAGACTTTTGGTTTAACTCTGATATAGAAGTTGTGAAACAGCGATGAACTGAATTTGTTGAAATGGAGATGAAGCTTGTTCTTATTATTTTTTGAAACTTGACACAAGTGAAAGCACTACTATAGTTTGTAACTTTGTATGACTTGTAATCTAGTGCAACTGTATCTTACATTTAATTGACTGCACTTTAAGGATAAAACAATGGTAAAATGAGTTAAAAAGTTAGTTGGATTATCGTAAAGTATTCCCCATACGTATTGTTTAGTGCACAACGTTAAACATCCTTAGATAACTTACTACTGCTCGGAAAACTCAAAGTGTAGCCCGAGCTACACATCTCATGGTTTTTTTATAAAATTCAAATTGAATATTTAAAGTTTAAAAAAAATCTGAAAAAAATCATAATGTAGCCAATGATGTACTCTATCACGGTGCAAATTTTCAGGATGAAGTAAGTTATATTAGAGGCTACACAAAAATTACAAATTCTGATAAATGGTGGAGGTTTCAAAATCCACATTTTCAGATCTATGAATTTGTGAATTTTGCACGTCCCAAAATACTGAGTCTTTCGTATTGCGTTTTTTTCACAGTCGTAGAGTACATTATTATCTACCTATAGAATTTTTATTCCTAATTTTTGGAAACTATAAAATGCCATTTTCGATTTTTTTAAAAAGGGCTACATGTAGCCCGAGCTACCAAATGCCACACTCACTACAGCTCCTATTTGTTACAAAAGCTTCCATTGGCAGCTTAAAGTTGGATTTGTTTTTAGGATATCTATGTCAATCTTTTATGCACTATTTGGTCTATTCCTCTTCGTTAGTTGCAACAAACTGTTTTTCTTTCCAGGAAAGTTGCATTTAGCATTCTTTTTAAATTTGAATGGGGAATATCATATTTCTCAACCACCATGTGCTGACAAAAGCCCTTTGCTTCCCTGCAAAGGCAACTTGAAAGTCCTTGCTTATACTAATACCCAATTATGAGGAATAAAACGGTTGCTTGTAACAGAAATCGGACCTAGAATGAACAATGATGCAGGACCCATATGAGGATCCTATAAACCATACTCCACCACATACATGTCTGAGCTCCTGTGCCATAACTACACAATGATTATACGAGTACCTAATAAGATCAATTGCCATGCCAAGAATGAAATGATAAATGCAGACCTGAGGTATCGCCACTTCCGGGAACAGAAATGCTCTTACCTCGGCTGTAAGAGCATCTCCAGCCGTTTGGGCTCCCACGTCCAAATCCGGCGATATTGTCGTCTGGATTGGAGGAAAATTTGGTCTGGGGAGGCCCATCTTCCCAGCCGCGAGTCCAGGATGGATGTAACGGACTTCGGCGAATTCAGACAAAATTGGCGAGTTCATTCAAACATAAGCGAATTTTAATGATATTTAACAGAGTTCGTGCATAAATAGGCCGAATTCGTACATATATTTGAATTCGGCGATTGGCAAACTAAACTTAAACTAAATAGCGGCCTACTACATGCCGAAATGGCGGTAGAAGGACGTGTAGTCGCCGCCGTCATCGTCGTCGCTCGAGCCGGCGTTGTCCTGGGGCAGCGGAGCCTCGTACCAGCGGCTCGTGCCCTGGCCAGCGTCGCCGGTGCGTGGCGGCGACGGAAGGTACATGTCGTCGTCGCTGCTCTCCTCGAGCTTCACCACCTCCCTGGGCGCGGCGTTCCTAGCGGCGGATGGTGCGGCGGCGCGAGCGGCGAGTTGACGCGCGGCGGCCAGATCCAGCAGCCGCCGCCGCTGCAGCTCCGCCTCCTGGCGCTCCCAGTCGCGCCTGGACCAGTCCAGTGTGGCGTCGTCTGCGCGCTTCTCCTCCTCCATGTCCTTCAGCGACCTGGCTATCGCCTCCGCCATCGCGGCGTCCTCCGCGCGCTTCGCCTCCTCCTCGGCGAGCTGGTTTGCGGCGGCCTCTTTCTTCGTCTTCTTCCGGCCGCTCTGTGGAGCGGAAGGCTGGTCGCGGATGACGAGGGCGCCGCCGCTGCTGCGCCCTCTGGTCGGCGGTGGCGACGCCGGTTCCTTCTTGACGGTCGCCCACTCCTGCTTGACAGTGGCCGGCGTCGACCCACCGGACCTGGACGCCGACCGCGAGCCAGACGAGGAGGAGGATGACACCATCCTCCTCGGCATCCAGGAACTACCGTGCCGGCGCGACACGATAGGCGCCACCGGCGGCGGCATCCCTAGGACGGGGGAGTTCCCGTCCTCGATGTGCGCGAGCACATTTGCGAGGGTGCGGTCAGGCGCGCTCCACCATCGGCGGCGGCCGGCGGCGTTATTCCTTGCCGGAGGAGGAGGAGGGCCGTCGTACTCCGGATTTCGCGTTCATACACCGCGCCGGAAGAACGCGATCCACGATTCGTGGTTGTCGGGGAAGAAACGCGGATCCGCGCGCCGCTCGTCACCGAGAGTGGCGAGCACCTCGTTGATCGCCGTTTCGAGTGCGCCCCCCACCGTCCGTTGGCGGCGGCGGGATCGACACGCCGCCGCGCTCGGCCTCCATCCCCGGTGCGCGGAAGTCCGGCGGCGCCGGGTAGCCCGCCGCGTGGAGGAGCCGTCCCTCCCATTGGTGGAGAGAGCGGCGGCCGAAGCTGTTCTTGGCCGCACCGTCGTTCGCCATTGCTACCTCTTCGAGTTTGGGGGAAGATTTGGTGGAATGCGAGAGAGAGGAGAGGTGAATGCGGGGCAGACGCGGTAGTTCGGCGATAAATAGAGGTATGCGCGCGTGATACCGAGGCAACGACATTAACTCGCCGCGTGGAAGCTACGCGGCCGGCGAATGCTGACCGGCGGCGAGGCTTTACGGCGCGCGGAAGACGATGCGATGAGGACGACGATCGTGGTCTCTCGCCGACAAGTTGGGGCCACCAGACGCGCGGGAAGTTTCCTCGACGTTTCGCGCGCTTTCATTTCGTCCGGAGTCCCCGACCGCTCCCCGGGGGGGCTGGGATGGCGTGGGATCGCCGGATGAATTTAGGCCCAAATCCGGACGAAAACGAGGAACCGGGGGTGCGACTGGGCCGAATTACGCCGTCCGAATGGAAAAAACGTCACTCGAGGGCCTAGTCGGGGAGACGAGTGGAGATGCTCTAAAACTGAGCGATTGATTGATAAATCACTAAATCAGTAGTGCTCTGCGGGTAGATTTATGTGCAGTCAGGCAAGCCGCCTCTATCGTGCTCCACTTTCTAACAGGAAGAAATTACCACCAGATCTTCTACCTGAAGGTCATTCTTGGTGAAATCATTCAGACAGTAGTACACACCACCGTGACAGACAAGACACCGACGGACGGTCCCCTTCTTCATCTTCACCCCGAACCACCAACAACCTCACGTAGGTCGTCTCACTCACTCTCAACTGCTACTACTTCTAGACTGCTCCGAGTCAAGTCCAGCTCACGCCCATCCCACATCGTCCAGCAATCTAGATCGGGAGCAGTGCCCCCTGACTGAAGATGCGAGGAGGGAGCGGGATGCTGCTGCTGCTGCCGGTGCTCGCCGTTTTGGTGCTGGCCGTGCTGGCGCTCCTGCCGTCGGCGGCGGTGGCGACCAACTACACGGTGGGCGACGAGAAGGGGTGGAACCCCAAGGTGGACTACACCGCCTGGGTCAAGAAGCACAAGCCCTTCTACAAGGGCGACTGGCTCCGTAAGCTCACGCATTCCTTCTTCCGTCCCTCCTGATCTGCTCTGTCCCGCTCCCGCCATTGATGGATGTCGGAAGCTAACTGAGCCATTGGCTGCATGCAGTGTTCCAGTACCAGAACGGTCGGTCAGACGTGGTGCAGGTGGACGAGGTCGGCTACGACAACTGCAACAAGGAGAGCGCCATCACCAGCCACAACAAGGGAACCAGCTACGCCTTCCAGCTCAAGGAGGCCAAGGACTACTTCTTCATCTGCAGCTACGGCTACTGCTACTCCGGCATGAAGCTCGCCGTCACCGTCAAGAAGGGCTCCGCCGCCTCCTCCTCCTCATCCTCTTCCTCGTCCGACTCCGACTCCGACTCCGACTCCTCCCCCACGCCGGCTTCCAAGTCATCCTCCAAGTCCGCCGCTGCCGTTCCCCTTGCTGCCGGCCGGGGCGTCGCTTCCTTCGCCGCCGTCGTCGGCGCAGCCGCGATGCTACTTAGAATGCTCTGATCAATTGCACAATTAAGCTCAGTTTGGCTCAGATCTTGAGCTGAATTCTTGTCAGATTTTTCTCTTGTTAATTTCTTCCTCCTCCCTTGGTTAATTAATTTTCTCTTGTGCGCTTGATGTAAGTTTTCTTTTCTTATTTTTCGATTTGATTCCGAACGGTGTCTGGTCGATGGTTGTAGTTGATTTGTTGAAGATTTATTAAGCGTGAATTGGAGAAACTACTTTTGCCGATGATTTGTTTATTGTTCCGTGCATGTGATCGCTGGGGGATGCAACATGGTATCATGGAAGCCCATGTGGCCAACAGTTGTGGTACATTTTCCATTTTCGTTGCCTTTGCTTCTCAGCTACTCCACTTCCGTTCCTGCTCCGGTACGCTTTGCAACCGGGTGGGATTAAAGGTGCCTAGTGCCTTCATTTGGTTCCTGCTAAACGAGCAGAGATTTAAGATAAAATAACTGAATTTCAATGTATACCATGCGCATGCAATGCAACAATAAAAAGAGTCAACCACATTGCACTAGTACATCGTACTAGTATAAAAAATCTTCGAAATGAGGAGGCACCTTCAGCGGCCCGACCAAAATAGGCGTAGGTTATTCATTATTGTCTCTGTTTCGTACAATTAGCTTGGACTACAAAACTCCACACTCAACGTCCACGTGTATTTTAAGACGGACTTTGATATAAAAAAATAAAAAATAAAATTTTGATTATATTGTTTGTAGTTAGTATCGTCGGGTTCTTACTGTAAAACACTTCCTGATCCTAATTTTATAGCAACAATCTTTATATTAATATTTTTTATAAAAAAACATGAAACACACGACGTCTTATTTTTCATTGGAATGGAGAGAGTAACATATTTGGGTGGTGGCTCCATGGTCTCACATAAAGTGAAGCGAGAAGACGTTTTCTTTTTAAACAGAAGGATGTAGTCCTGCCTTAATTGCCAACAAAGAGCTAAAAAATAGCTAACAAGAAAGGAAAACAACAAACACACAAAGAAAAAGAAAAGGAAGAGCAGCTTAAGCTTCGTGTCCATTGTCCAGCCTTACAGTCCAGTTGTAGAGGAAGCAAAGTTGGTGAAGAAGAACGCCATTGAAAGTTCGCACCATCGTCAACCTCCAGAGGCCAAGCAACACCCCAACACCATCCGTTTCCACCTCCGAAAGGAAGCTCCCTGCTTTCTTGCCCTGGATCGGAGGGCACCGCACCTGTCCGGAGGTAGACCTCTTTCCCTGAGCACGAATGGGCAATGGAAGCCTGCCGCCGGGGAGGAAAACTCCGAGCACTCTCCACGCCACGCCGCCACCCACAAACATCACCGCCGCTCGCAGCACCAACCACCACACCGGACCAAGCTGTCGGGAGGAGACACCGAAGATGCAGCCAACCACCGCCGCGCTCGTCCACACACCCCGCTATCTCAAGGTGGCGCCTCCTAAAAGGGAACGACGCCAGAACAACGTCGCTGCCCAAACCGAAGCTTTGGGCTTTCACCCGAGATAGGTAGGTCAAGTAGGGGGAATAGACCTCGATGTCGCCTTCAAGAAGGAGAACGGCACCGACAACATCATCGACGTCGTGGCCGCCACTGTCGGCCAAGGGTTTCCCTCGACCCATCCACCTCTGGCCACCACACCCACTGGCCACCAGAACAAGATCTGAGGCCGAGGAGGTGGACCGAGCAACCATAGAAAGGAGTAGTCACCTTCAGATCTGGAGCCCGAGGCCCAACGGGGAGACCTCCACACCACACCCACGCCCACGCCCACCGTCCCCTCACCGCCCACGCGACCGAAGGACACAGTTTCCAGCACCGACGCCCGCCACCCACCGTGAGGTTGATACGTCCCAAACGTATCTATAATTTTTTATGTTCCATGCTACTTTTATGATGATACTCACATGTTTTATACACATTATATGTCATTATTATGCATTTTCCGGCACTAACCTATTGACGAGATGCCGAAGAGCCGATTCTTGTTTCTCGTCTGTTTTTGGTTTCAGAAATCCTAGTAAGGAAATATTCTCGGAATTGGACGAAATCAACGCCCAGGGTCCTATTTTTCCATGAAGCTTCCAGAAGACCGGAGAGGAAACGAAGTGGGGCCACGAGGTGGCCACACAACAGGGCGGCGCGGCCCAAGCCCTGGCCGCGCCGGCCTACTGTGTGGGCCCCTCGTGACGCCCCTGACCTGCCCTTCCGCCTACTTAAAGCCTTCGTCGCGAAACCCCCGGTACCGAGAGCCACGATACGTAAAACCTTACATAGACGCCGCCGCCGCCAATCCCATCTCAGGGGATTCAGGAGATCGCCTCCGGCACCCTGTCGGAGAGGGGAATCATCTCCCGGAGGTCTCTTCATCGCCATGATCGCCTCCGGATCGATGTGTGAGTAGTCCACCCCTGGACTATGGGTCCATAGCAGTAGCTAGATGGTTGTCTTCTCCTCATTGTGCTATCATGTTAGATCTTGTGAGCTGCCTATCATGATCAAGATCATCTACTTGTAATGCTACATGTTGTGTTTGTTGGGATCCGATGAATATTGAATACTATGTCAAGTTGATTATCAATCTATCATATATGTTATTTATGTTCTTGCATGCTCTCCGTTGCTAGTAGAGGCTCTGGCCAAGTTGATACTTGTGACTCCAAGAGGGAGTATTTATGCTCGATAGTGGGTTCATGCCTCCATTAAATGCGGGACGATGACGAGAAAGTTCTAAGGTTGTGGATGTGCTCGTTGCCACTAGGGATAAAATATTGATGCTTTGTCTAAGGATATTTGTGTTGATTACATTACACACCATACTTAATGCAATTGTCTCGTTGTTTGCAACTTAATACTGGAAGGGGTTCGGATGATAACCTCGAAGGTGGACTTTTTAGGCATAGATGCATGCTGGATAGCGGTCTATGTACTTTGTCGTAATGCCCTGATTAAATCTCATAGTACTCATCATGATATATGTATGTGCATTGTTATGCCTTCTTTATTTGTCAATTGCCCAACTGTAATTTGTTCACCCAACATCTGTTTATCTTATGGGAGAGACACCACTAGTGAACTGTGGACCCTGGTCCTATTCTTTACATCTGAAATACAATCTACTGCAATTGTTCTTTACTGTTCTTCGCAAACAATCATCATCATCCACACCATACATCTAATCCTTTGTTTACAGCAAGCCGGTGAGATTGACAACCTCATCATTACGTTGGGGCAAAGTACTTTGATTGTGTTGTGCGGAGTTCCACGTTGGCGCCGGAATCCCTGGTGTTGCGCCGCACTACACTCCGCCGCCATCAACCTTCAACGTGCTTCTTGACTCCTACTGGTTCGATAAACCTTGGTTTCTTACTGAGGGAAACTTGCTGCTGTACGCATCACACCTTCCACTTGGGGTTCCCAACGGGCGTGTGCTTTACGCGTCAACAAGCTAAATTTCGGGCGCCGTTACCGGGGAGATCAAGACACGCTGCAAGGGGAGTCTTCCACTTCCAATCTCTTTACTTTGTTTTTGTCTTGCTTTACTTTATTTTATTTACTGCTTTGTTTGCTCTCTATATCAAAAACACAAAAAAATTAGTTGCTAGTTTTACTTTATTTACTGTCTTGCTCTCCATATTAAAAACACAAAAAATTAGTTACTTGCATTTACTTTATCTAGTTTGCTTTATTTACTACTGCTAAAATGGGTACTCCCGAAAATACTAAGTTGTGTGACTTCACTAGCACAAATAATAATAATTTCCTATGCACACCTATTGCTCCACCTGCTACTACAGCAGAATTCTTTGAAATTAAACCTGCTTTACTGAATCTTGTTATGAGAGAGCAATTTTCTGGTGTTAGTTCGATGATGCTGCTGCCCATCTTAATAATTTTGTTGAACTATGTGAAATGCAAAAGTATAAGGATGTAGATGGTGACATTATAAAATTAAAATTGTTTCCTTTCTCCTTAAGAGGAAGAGCTAAAGATTGGTTGCTATCTCTGCCTAGAAATAGTATTGATTCTTGGACTAAATGTAAGGATGCTTTTATTGGTAGATATTATCCTCCCGCTAAAATTATATCTTTGAGAAGTAGCATAATGAATTTTAAGCAATTAGATAATGAACATGTTGCTCAAGCATGGGAGAGAATGAAATCTTTGGTAAAGAATTGCCCAACCCATGGACTAACTACTTGGATGATCATCCAAACCTTTTATGCAGGATTGAATTTTTCTTCGCGGAACCTATTGGATTCAGCTGCTGGAGGTACCTTTATGTCCATCACTTTGGGGGCGGCAACAAAACTTCTTGATGATATGATGATAAATTACTCTGAATGGCACACGGAAAGAGCTCCACAAGGTAAGAAGGTAAATTCTGTTGAAGAAACCTCCTCCTTGAGTGATAAGATTGATGCTATTATGTCTATGCTTGTGAATGGTAGACCTAATGTTGATCCTAATAATGTTACTTTAGCTTCATTGGTTGCCCAAGAAGAACATGTTGATATGAATTTCATTAAAAGTAATAATTTCAACAACAATGCTTATAGGAATAATTCTGGTAACAACTATATGCCATATCCTTCTGCTAATGGTAATTCTTATGGTAATTCTTATGGGAATTTTTACAAAAATAATAGGATTGTACCCCCTGGTCTTGAAGCCATGCTTAAAGAATTTATTAGTACACAAACTGCTTTTAACAAATCTGTTGAAGAAAAGCTTGATAAAATTGATATTCTTGCTTCTAAGGTTGATAGACTCGCCTCTGATGTTGATCTTTTAAAATTGAAAGTCATGCCTAATAAGGATAATGAAAATAAAATTGTTGCTACAGCAAATGCCATCCAAGTTCGAATTAATGAGAATATTAGATTGATGGCTGAATTGCATGCTAGGTGGGAAAGAGAAGAAAATGAAAAACTAGCTAAAGAGAATAATGTAGCTAAAGTTTGGACTATTACCACCACTAGTAATGATAATGCTTCACATGTTGCTACACCTCCTACTATCAATGGTAAAATAATTGGTGTTGGCAATGTTTCTACTCCTAGTGCAAAGCGTGCAAAATCACCTGAAACTGCTAAAACCATCGAAACCGATAAAGCTGCTGAAATTTTTCAAAATGTTGGGGACAATGATCCCATTGCTGTAGGTCATAATGATTTAGATTTTTATGATTGTCACATCTCTGAAGTTATAAAGTTCTTACAAAAACTTGCTAAAAGTCCCAATGCTAGTGCTATAAATTTGGTCTTTACAAAACATATTACAAATGCTCTCATAAAAGCTAGAGAAGAGAAACTAAAACTTGAAACCTCTATTCCTAAGAAGTTGGAAGATGGTTGGGAGCCCATCATTAAGATGAGGGTCAATGATTTTGACTGTAATGCTTTATGTGATCTTGGTGCAAGTATTTCTGTTATGCCTAAGAAAATCTACGATATGCTTGACTTGACACCATTGAAAAATTGTTATTTGGATGTTAATCTTGCCGATAATGCTATAAAGAAACCTTTGGGGAGGATTGATAATGTTCGTATTATGGTTAACAATAACCTTGTCCCCGTTGATTTTGTTGTCTTGGATATTGAATGCAATGCATCTTGTCCCATTATATTGGGAAGACCTTTTCTTCGAACCGTTGGTGCTACCATTGATATGAAGGAAGGTAATATTAAATATCAATTTCCTCTCAAGAAAGGTATGGAACACTTCCCTAGAAAGAGAATGAAGTTACCTTATGTTATCACCAGAATTTGACCGAGTCAGAGGTGGGCCGCGATCAAGATGGGCGTGAAGAAATATATATAGAAGAAATACGTGAATCGGCCTTTTATACCAAGTTGGGCTTGTTTGCCCATGTATCTGTAACATATTAGATCGCATCTTAGTTTAGAAGTTAGAATCTTACTCGTGCACGGTTTGGTGCATGCCCGCATTAGAAAGTCCGCTGGACTATAAAGATGTATCTATGGTTTATGGAATAAACAACAACCAACGTTCAACCACAAACAAATCTCGGCGCATCGCCAACTCCTTCGTCTCGAGGGTTTCTACCGGTAAGCACCATGCTGCCTAGATCGCATCTTGCGATCTAGGCAGCACAAGCTCGCCCACGTTGTTCATGCGTTGCTCGTACTGAAGTCTTTTTGATGGCGAGCAACGTAGTTATCTTAGATATGTTAGGGTTAGCATTGTTCTTCATATTACATGCTTTCGTAGTGCAACCCTTGCATGTCTAGCCGCCCTTACACCTATCTTAGGTGTAGGGGCGGCACCCCGCTTGATCATAATTTAGCAGATCTGATCCGTTACGGTTGCTCCTTGATTCATCAAGGATTAGTTTAACATCCGCAATAGTTAGGCCTTACAAAGGGTTGGAGGATCCAGCGGCGTGTAGGGTGGCGTTTGCTAGCCCTAGAAAGGATGTTCCGGGGATCAACCTCGTGTTGGTTTTTAGGCCTCGTCTAGGATCGGCTTACGGTCACCGTGCGCGAGCGCGAGGCCCAATCGTGAGTAGGATGATCCGATTATGCGGTGAAAGCCCTAAATCGTCGTAGATCTAATCAGCTTTATCTTGATCAAGCAGGACCACCATATATTCGGACACCTCGTCTGAATCATGGGTGGATCGGCTCTTTGAGCCGATTCACAGGATAACCTGAGAGCCGATCGAGGCTCGTATTTAACGTTTACGTGTGTGCCCCGCAGGAAACTAAGCGAGGCATCATCCACACCTTCCCGACCAGGTATAGGTCGGTGGCACGCCCATGTGATAAACATCGGACGTGCGACCAGGAGGCTTTGCGGGCCGTCGCTCCGAGGGACCGGGGCCAGCCGCAGCCCTAGTTGTTCCCGGCTCTACCGTGTTGCCCGTCTCCGCCCGCCGGGGGTTTCGACGTCAACACATTCTCGGCACGCCCGGTGGGACTACCTTCGACATCCACCACATCGCCGTCTGCATCCGAGATGGCGGAAGGCACTCCGGTCAAGTACGAGGATCTGCCTGATGAGCTCAAGAAGAAACATGACGAAATCAAGGCGGTCCTCGAAGCCGAACTCATCGGCTCTTTCCACCAAACCCACTCCCATGGCGTCAGGTGGAAGGGTTTCACACCTGAAGGCGCACTCGATGGAGTGGATCTGTCCGCCCCGTCAGAAGAACGCACCAGGTCGCTGCGGCAGGAGATCAACTACATGGTGGCTCATTCGCTGCACCAACACTCTGAGAGCCTGGTGAACACTTTGGAGCGTGTCGCTCTGCGCGTCGTCCAGGAAATCATGAGCCACCGGTATTCTCCATCGGGACCAGCTCTGGGGACTTTCAAGGGAGAGATGCCGCTCCAGCCCCAGCCTGCTCGCATGGGCAGCACCGGAACTCGCCGAACACATCGGCATACGTCGTCTACAAGATTGGTGGTGATCCTAGTGACTACCAATTCCTACCCGAGGCACCCAAGGAGATCCCGCACGGATACGCGTGCGCATACGTACCGGACCGCAACGCCTGGGCACTCTCGAACCAGGCTGCAATATCGGGGCCTCCGGAACGGCAGGAGGAACGTCGAGAGCCGATCCCGAGAAGCAATCGTGGCTAGCTAAGTACGCCACTCCGACAAACCTCCAAAGCCCAGCCTCCCGCAGCTGGCTTAGAACCGGAAAAGCAAGCATGGCTGGTTAAGTATGCCACCCCGGCGAATCTTCGGGGTTCGACACCTTCAGCCATCACGACGGATCAGATTTGTGCAATTCTGAAAGATCGGTTCGGCATGATGCCGAAAAGGAAGATGTTCGGCTACACCAAGCCGTACCCCAATGACTACGAACCGATCCCGCTACCACCCAAATATCGGCTCCCGGACTTCACGAAGTTTAGTGGATCGGATGGTTCCAGCTCCATCGAGCATGTGAGCCGGTATTTGGCACAGCTGGGCACGATCTCAGCGATCGGACGAGTTGCGCGTGAGGTTCTTCGCACAGTCCCTCACAGATCGGCTTTCGGGTGGTACACATCGCTACCACCGAACTCCATCCGGACTTGGAAGCAGTTGGAAGAGCAGTTCCATGAGCAGTATCACTCAGAGGCTTCCGATGTTGGCATTGCCGATCTAGCGCAAGTACGACAGAAGCGCGGGGAAACAGTGTCCGAATACGTCCAGCGCTTCAGGACCATTAGGAACCGATGCTTTTCGGCTCATATAAGCGAAAAAGAAGCAGTCGAGTTGGCGGTGGTGGGTCTCTCATCATCAATCAAGGACGTGGCCTCCCAAGCAGACTACCCTTCGTTGGCGCACATGGTGCGAAGCTCGCCGCATATGAACAGGCGCCACCCGGATGTTTACCGGGACAAATTCAAGCGTGCGGTGACCTTGGTTCAGGCGTGACGAAGATGAAGGTGCTATGGGAGATCAGGAGGTAGCAGTGGCTGAATGGACTCGAGCGACAGTGCCCCATGACCTCGCAAATGGGTGAAGCCACAAGGCCCTCCAAAAGGGTTCGACTTCGACGTGACCAAGACTCGAACAGATTTTTGATCTCTTACTCACGGAGAAGCATATAAAGGTACCCGAAGGCCACAAGATCCCCACGGCGCAGGAGCTGAACGGAAAGCCATACTGCAAATGACATAACACGTTCTCCCACACCACCAACGACTGCAGGGTGTGGCGGCAGCAGATCCAAATGGCGATAGAAAATGGACGGTTGATTTTTAACCAGTACGCCATGAAGGTCGACACACACCCTTTCCCCGCCGTAAACATGGTGGAGTATACTTACCATGGAGGGTGCCAGCCGGATTTCTCGTGCCAAATCAATATGGTAGATCTTGGACACCACGCTGGCAAGGATGGAGATGAGGGCAGCTGCTCTCATAGCAAAGATGCAGAGGAAGCCGCTCCACGCGATCGGCTCCGCCAAGATGGCAAGCGCTACGTCACAGAGGGAGAAGTGAAGAACATAAGATATCAGCCGACCTCTCTCTCGATCACCTCCTCAACAAGTATGTGAGTCGATACGACCAACGCCGACGGTCCAGCGATGATGATGAAAGAGATCGTCTGGCTAGAGAAGCCAGAAGACATCGTCGGCATAATCGCGACGAGGAGGAACACGAGCGTTGTGCCAAGGGAAAGGCAAGGGAGCGAGACGACGAGGACGAGCATCGGGATTGTCCCTTCTTCGAGCACCGCCGGGATTCGGGAATGAGCCGATTGCCAACAATCGGCAATTGCCCGGAATGCAACCGAAGAAGAAGGAGGCAGCCAACGTGTCCGTGTTCGAGCGCTTAGGACCTCTCCCGCCACGAGAAAACGAGCTGAGTCCCCTCGGTTGAAAGATCTCGAAGATTCGGAAGACGAGGTAGAAGAAGAAGACAGGTATCACCGGCCAAGGTGGTGCCCCGATGGACTCAGCCGTTCCCGAAACGCAGGGTTCAACGATTGCGCGGCTCGGAAGAAGCCGAGAGGTTATACTTGCATACATTGAGGAAGGCAAGGCCTGATCCGGCTGCGAAGGTTCAGCGAACCCTGGATGAAGAGGGTCGTCCACGGAAAATGGAGTGGCGCCCCAAGCAAAGGAAAGCCGATGATGAAACATCGGCTGGCACAAACATGGTGCTCGTTCTTCCGACGAAGCTTAGTGCTCCACGATTATATGATGCACTCAAGGTGGACGACAGCAAGCGCACCAACATGATAAAATCAGAGATTGGGCTGGTTTTATCTACCGGCCTGAACGTGTAGCAAGAGCACGTCAATGAGCAAACGTGGCGAGGCTGATCCTTGTGATCGGCCCCAAAATTTATGAAGGGACATCACAAAACCTTCACCGAGCAAGCAACGGGAGGCCGATTCCAGCAATCGGCCAAAATTATCCTCACCATCCATTCTGCTTGGGTTCAACATGTTATCCAACGGAGCCGATACCATCAATTCTCTTGACGGAATCGGCTCGGGGGGCACCCAGGTGGATAAAACACGAGGGTATGCAGTAGAAGTATCTCATCCTTTGGTGATGGGTGTTGAAGTATGGGGGCCGATGCACAAGTCGGCCGTAAAAATACTAAAATTCGAATTTTTTTAGAATACAGCCGATGCAGCAGACATCGACTTAAGCATATGAAAGCCGATGCATGGCCATCGACTCAAGAGGAATAACTGTTACGATCAGAGGGTCAATGGAGCACGAAGGAAGATTTTAATAGAAGAACTCCTCAATGGAGTAGTTTAAGGGCTCAGATCCTCTCTTCAAGAACAATGCCAAGAGCAGCCTGGACGTGCAGATCAGGTCAAGGATGGATTGCATGAGATCCACCAAAGGAAAGGAGCCGATCTGGCCGGCAAGGTGCAGGAAGAACTGAAGAAGCTCGGGGGCAGCTCACCTTGAAGGCTCTCTGCTCTGGGAAGCCGATTTATGTTCAAAACGGTTGGTTCTGCATAAGGAGCTCCCTCAGACATAATCAAGCCCAGGTCCATACAGCTAATTTGCATATCCTCGTCTCTGTTTTGCCTTGGCTGAGACTCGGGGGGCAACAGGCCTGGTAGGTGCTCTATTTTTGAGAGCCGATTGGAGTTACCTCAGCTGTCACTGCATCATGATCTTCTCAGGGAGGAACTGGGAAGGAAAAGCCGTCGTCTGGTACGAGGTTTGGACCGTGCTGGTGTTGCAAGAAAAGGAAGAGACTGGTTTCTCAAATTAGCCGATGAACAGTCATCGGCTGCGGGACTGCCAAAACGCCACGGTCAAGAGAAACAATAATAGTCCGATTCGTTACTATCGGTCTTGGTGTGGCAAGCGGGAGGATGGAAATTGGATTAATGACAGGAGAAATTGGAAGAACAATTCTCGTTAATTCAAAGGAGCGGCTTTACAAGAAGAGCCGATGGCTCTCAAAAGAGGGATCTGGTGCCTAGTGCACTGCTACTGCTAGTCCTACCCTACTAGTCGTCGCTGTCCTCATCATCGCCGTCGTCGAGGTCGTCGGCGCTGCTCCCGAGGAAGCTCCTCGCCGGCTGCTGCCCCGGCCGTCGGCTGGAGCTTCCTCCTCCTCCTCGTCATCATCATCATCCTCGCTATCCGCCCAGCTGCGGAAGCGCTTCGTTGGAGGATACCCAGCGGAGGAGGAGGAATCATCTTCCTCCTCCTCATCTTCTTCTTCCTCGTCGTCATCGTCGTCCTCGCTGTCCGCCCACATGCGGAAGCGCTTCTTCGGCGGAAGCTCGGCGGAGGGGAGGCCTTGGTCCTCTCCGCTTCTCCTCCTTTCTTCTCCTTGTCGAGAGGAGATGGGGTTCGCCCGGAGCGGGGATCGTCCTCTTCCTTGTTCTTCGGCGACGGTTGGAGAGAGAGGCCTGAAGCGGAGGAGGAAGAGGAAGACATGGCTGCAGGGGAGAAGGGTTTTTTGGTTTGGTGAACAGAGCAGAGCAAGGGGATGGAGTGGTGAACCGTTTGGCACAGAGTAATGATGGAAGATTCTGCGGCAGTTCTGCTCTGCCATGACATGACCCGACGAGAGAAGAGCATAATGATTTTGGAAATGTCATTTCCAAAACCAGGGGGGCATGTGTTATCACCAGAATTTGACCGAGTCAGAGGTGGGCCACGATCAAGATGGGCGTGAAGAAATATATATAGAAGAAATACGTGAATCGGCCTTTTATACCAAGTTGGGCTTGTTTGCCCATGTATCTGTAACATATTAGATCGCATCTTAGTTTAGAAGTTAGAATCTTACTCGTGCACGGTTTGGTGCATGCCCGCATTAGAAAGTCCGCTGGACTATAAATATGTATCTAGGGTTTATGGAATAAACAACAACCAACGTTCAACCACAAACAAATCTCGGCGCATCGCCAACTCCTTCGTCTCGAGGGTTTCTACCGGTAAGCACCATGCTGCCTAGATCGCATCTTGCGATCTAGGCAGCACAAGCCTGCCCACGTTGTTCATGCGTTGCTCGTACTGAAGCCTTTTTGATTCATCAAGGATTAGTTTAACATCCGCAATAGTTAGGCCTTACAAAGGGTTGGAGGATCCAGCGGCGTGTAGGGTGGCGTTTGCTAGCCCTAGAAAGGATGTTCCGGGGATCAACCTCGTGTTGGTTTTTAGGCCCTGTCTAGGATCGGCTTACGGTCACCGTGCGCGAGCGCGAGGCCCAATCGTGAGTAGGATGATCCGATTATGTGGTGAAAGCCCTAAATCGTCGTAGATCTAATCAGCTTTATCATGGGTGGATCGGCTCTTTGAGCCGATTCACAGGATAACCTGAGAGCCGATCGAGGCTCGTATTTAACGTTTACGTGTGTGCCCTGCAGGAAACTAAGCGAGGCATCATCCACACCTTCCTGACCAGGTATAGGTCAGGTGGCACGCCCTTGTGATAAACATCGGACGTGCGACCAGGAGGCTTTGCGGGCCGTCGCTCTGAGGGACTGGGGCCAGCCGCAGCCCTAGTTGTTCCCGGCTCTACCGTGTTGCCCGTCTCTGCCCGCCAGGGGGTTTCTGACGTCAACACCTTATGATTCTATTATTAGAACAAATTATGATGTTGATGCTTCGTCTCTTGACAATACTTGATACACACTTTCTGCGCCTAGCTGAAAGGCGTTAAAGAAAAGCGCTTATGGGAGACAACCCATTATTTTACTTCTGCACTTTTATTTTATATTTGAGTCTTGGAAGTTGTTACTACTGTAGCAACCTCTCCTTATCTTTATTTTATTGCATTGTTGTGCCAAGTAAAGTCTTTGATAGTAAAGTCAATACTAGATTTGGATTACTTCGCAGGAACAGATTTCTTGCTGTCACGAATTTGAGCAGTAGTCTCTGTAGAAAATTTATAAAAATCTGCCAATTTACGTGCGTGATCCTCGGATATGTACGCAACTTTCATTCAATTTGGGCATTTTCATCCGAGCAAGTCCGGTGCCTCTAAAAAATTCGTCTTTACGGACTGTTCATGTTTGACAGATTCTGCCTTTTATTTCGCATTGCTCTGTTTCGCTATGTTTGATGGATTTCTTTGTTCCATTAACTTTCGGTAGCTTTGTGCAATGTCCAGAAGTGTTAAGATTGATTATGTCACCTCCGATATATGAATTATGCACTCGACCCTCTAATGAGTTTGTTTTGAGTTTGGTGTGGAGGAAGTTTTCAAGGGTCAAGAGAGGAGGATGATACAATATGATCAAGAAGAGTGAAAAGTCAAAGCTTGGGTATGCCCCGTGGTTCATCCCTGCATATTTTAAGAAGACCCAAGCGTCTAAGCTTGGGGATGCCCAAGGCATCCCTTCTTCATCGACAACTTATCGGGTCACCTCTAGTGAAACTATATTTTTATTCCGTCACATCTTATGTGCTTTACTTGGAGCGTCTGTTTGTTTTTGTTTTTGTTTGAATAAAATCGGATCCTAGCATTCTTTGTTTGGGAGAGAGACACGCTCCGCTGTTTCGTATGAACACATATGTTCTTAGCTTTATCTTTAATGTTCATTGCGAAAGTTGGACTATTTCATTCATTGCTATATGGTTGGAAACGGAAAATGCCGCATGTGGTAAATGGTGTAATGTCTTGAATAATGTGATACTTGGCAATTGTTGTGCTCATATAGATCATGTTTAAGCTCTTGCATCATGTACCTTGTACTCATTAATGAATAACTACATAGAGCTTGTTAAAATTTGGTTTGCATGATTGGTCTCTAGAGTCTAGATATTTTCTGGTTAAGGTGTTTGAACAACAAGGAGACAATATAAAGTCTTATAATATTTACAATATGTTCATATGTGAGCTTTGCTGCACCTTTTATACTTGAGTTTGCTTCAAACAACCTTGCTAGCCTAGCCTTGTATTGAGAGGAATTCTTCTCGTGCATCCAAATCCTTGAGCCAAATACTATGTCATTTGTGTCCACCATACCTACCTACCACATGGTATTTCTCCGCTATTCCAAAGTACATTACCTGAGTGCTACCTTTAAAAATTCTATTCTTTGTCTTTGCAATATATAGCTCATGTGAAAAATAGCCTTAAAAACTATTGTGGTGAAGAATATGTACTTATGTGTCTTATTTCTTAATAAGTTGCTTGTTGTGCGGTAACCATGTTTCTGGGGACGCCATCAACTCTTTTACCTTTGTTGAATATCATGTGAGTTGCTATGCATGTTCGTCTTGTACGAAGTAAGGGCGATTTTCATGATCAAATGGTTTGAGTATGCATAATGTTAGAGAAGAACATTGGGCCGCAAACTAAAGCCATGATTCATGGTGGAAGTTTCAGTTTGGACAACTAATCCTCAATCTCTTATGAGAAAATTAAGCTGTTGTTGAATGCTTATGCATTAAAGAGGAGTCCATTATCCGTTGTCTATGTTGTCCCGGTATGGATGTCTAAGTCGAGAATAATCAAAAGCGAGAAATCCAATGCGAGCTTTCTCCTTAGACCTTTGTACAGGCGGCATAGAGGTACCCCTTTGTGACACTTGGTTGAAACATATGTTATGCAATGATAATCCATGTTAATCCAAGCTAATTAGGACAAGGTGCGAGCACTATTGGTATACTATGCATGAGGCTTGCAACTTATAGGATATCTTATACATAACGCATATGCTTTATTACTACCGTTGACAAAATTGTTTCTTGTTTTCAAAATGAAAAGCTCTAGCACAAATATAGTAATCCATGCTTCCCTCTGCGAAGGGCCAATCTTCTACTTTATTGTTGAGTCAGTTTACCTATTCTTTCTATCCCAGAAGCAAACAGTTGTGTCAACTGTGTGCATTGATTCTTACATGTTTACCTATTGCACTTGTTATATTACTTTGTGTTGACAATTATCCTTGAGATATACATGTTGAAGTTGAAAGCAACTGCTAAAACTTACATCTTCCTTTGTGTTGCTTCAATGCCTTTACTTTGAATTTATTGCTTTATGAGTAACTCTTATGCAAGTCTTATTGATGCTTGTCTTGAAAGTATTATTCATGAAAAGTCTTTGCTATATGATTCATTTGTTTACTCATTATCTTCATCATTGCTTCGAATCGCTGCATTCATCTCATATGCTTACAATAGTATGATCAAGATTATGATAGCATGTCACTTCAGAAATTATCTTTGTTATCGTTTACCTACTCGAGGGCGAGTAGGAACTAAGCTTGAGGATGCTTGATACGTCTGTTGTCACCAGATTTTAACCAAGTCCGGAGATGGGCCGTGATCAAAGAGGGGCTTAGAGGACATGCATATGAAGTGTCTCTGAATCGGCCTTGTGTGAGAATTTGGGCTAGATTGCCCGTGTATCTGTATATTATGGTAGATTTAGAATTAAGAGATAAAGTTTAGTCGTACACAACTAGGTTTATTCCTAAGATAGAAAGTCCACGGACTATAAATATGTACCTAGGGTTATTGAGAAAGGAAGACGATCACGTTCACAACAAACCAATCTAGGCGCATCGCCACCCTTTGTTTCGAGGGTTTCTCCCGGGTAAGCAACATGCTGCCTAGATCGCAGGCAGTATCAGTTTATTCGTTGTTGGTGTTGCTCATGCTGAAGCCTTTTTGATGGCGAGCAACACCCTTATCGTAGATGTTTTGGGGCTGACGTCGATACTTTCACGATATACTCGTTTAGCTACGCTGCCCCTCGATATCTAGCTGCCCTTACGCCTATCCTAGGTGTAAGGGCAGCATCTTGCTTGTTCTTTATTTAGTAGATCTGATCCGTTATAGTTGTTCCTTGTATTCCAAGGATTGGTTTGATATCCGCATGGTTAGGCCTTACAAACGGGTTGAACGATCCTGTAGCGCGTAAGGTATGGTTTACTAAGCCCCAGAGGGATTGTTCCGGGGATCAACTTCATGTTGGTTTTTAGGCCTCTTTAGGGCTGGTTTTCCATCATCTTACGTATCTGCTAGGCTCAACTACGCGTAGGATGTTCCGGTTATGCGGTGAAAACCCTAGACTATCGTAGATTGGTTTAACTTTACATTGATAAAGCAGGATCCCCATGTCATCGTAAATCCAACGTGAACCATGGGGCAATCGGCTCTTTGAGCCGATCCACAAGGCAACCTAAGAGCCGATCGGGGCTCGTATTTAATGTTTACGTGTTTGCCATGCAGGAAACTAATCAAAGCAATCCATCACCTTCCTGACCAGGTATAGGTCAGGTGGCACGCCCTCGCACCAGCCGGGACGTGTGCCGGAGCATTGCGGGCCGTTGCCCGAGGGACCAGGATCCACCGGCGAGTCCCGGGAGCCTCCCGGCTCTCCGTGTTGCCCGTCGCTGCTCGCCGGTGGGTTTTGGTAGGCAACACATTCGCGCACGCCCGGTGGGACACTCTACAACAACAACTACGTCGACATCTGCAGCAACCATGTCAAAAGCCGCCGATGAGGTGGTGGACGAACCAGTCACGTACGCAGATCTGCCTGAGGAGCACAAGAAGAAATATGATGAGATTAAAGCCCTCTTAGAAGCCGATCTCATCAGCTCCTTCGCGAAGACCCGTTCACATGGCATTAGGTGGAAAGGGTTCTCACCCGAAGGCGCTCTTGATGAGGTAGACCTGTCTACCTCTTCAGAGGAACGCACCAGAGCTCTACGCCATGAAATTAATTACATGGTGGCTCATTCTCTACACCGCCATTCTGAGAGCTTGGTGAACGCCTTCGAGCGCGTTGCGGTTCGCGTGGTGCAGGAAATCATGAAGCATCAGTACTCTCCGTCAGGACCTACCCTAGGGACTCACCAGGGAGAAATACCGCTCCAGATCAGACCGCCGCTGCCATTCGCGCTTGCAGCGCCAGAGCAACAGGGTTCACCGGCGTACGTCGTCTACAAGGTTGGGGGCGATCCTGGCGATTGCCAATTCCTGTATGAGCCGCCTAAAGAGATCCCACATGGATACGTGTGCACATACGTGCCGGACTGCAATGCCTTGGCGCGCACGAACCAGATTGCACCGGCAGGGATTTCTGGAGCAGACGCCGATAAACAGGCATGGCTAGCTAAATATGCCACCGGAACGAGTCATGAGAGCTCGGTCCCTACACCTAATACCATGGAACAGATCAACACCATCTTGAGAGACCAGTTCGGCATCTTGCCGAAGAGGAAAACAATCGGCTATTCCAAGCCGTACCCTGACGAGTATGATTTATTCCCGCTGCCACCTAAGTATCGGCTCCCTGAATGCTCAAAATTCAATGGAGCAGAAGGGTCTAGCTCAATTGAGCACGTGAGCCGATATTTGGCGCAGTTGGGCATGATTTCAGCATCAGACCCGTTACGTGTAAGGTTTTTTTTGCACAATCTCTCATGGGATCAGCCTTTGGGTGGTACACCTCGTTGCCACCAAACTCAGTCTGAACGTGGAAGCAACTGGAAGAACAGTTTCATGTTCAATATCACTCAGAAGCTACCGAGGCCGGCATTGCCGATCTAACGCAGGTGCGGCAGAAGCGGGGAGAAACGGTGTCTGAATACATTCAACGTTTCAGGACTGTCGAGAACCGATGTTATTCGGTTCGTTTAGCGAGAAAGAAGCAATCGATCTGGCAGCATTGGGCCTCGCAACGCCGATCAAGGATCTGCCTTTCCAAGTAGAGTACAGTTCACTGTCGCACATGGTCCAGAAACTCACATCGTATGAGCAGCGACACCCTGAATTGTACCAGGACAAGTTTAAGCGTCAGGTAGGCCTGGTCGAGATAAAAGAATCTGAGGATTCTACAGAAGATCTGGAAGTAGCCGTGGCTGAATGGGCTCGGGGGGCAGCTCCCGTGTCCTGCAAATGGGTGAAACCACAAGGGCCTGCAAAAGGGTTTGACTTCGACGTGAGTAAAGCTGAGCAGATTTTTGATTTATTGCTTAAGGAAAAACAGCTGAAGTTACCCGAAGGCCATAAAATCCCTACGACGCAAGAAATGAACGGGAGACCATACTGCAAGTGGCATCACTCGTTCACCCATACCAGCAATGACTGCAAAGAGTTTCGTCGGCAGATCCAAACGGCGATAGAACAAGGCCGATTGATCTTTGGCCAGTTTGCCATGAAAGTGGACACACATCCGTTTCCTGGCGTCAACATGGTGGAACTCAATCATACCGCGAGGCGTCGGCTAGATGTCTCGTTCGATGTTAACATGGCAGGGCCTGTACACCACCATGGCAAGAATAAAGAAGAAAGCAGTCACTCCCGCGGCAAGGAAAAGGAGGAAGCCGGTCCACGCGACCGGCCCCGATATGATGACAGGCGGTACCTCACAGAGGAGCAAGTGAGAAGCGTGCGATATCAACGACCACTCTCCACGCATCTCCTCAACAAATATGAGCGTCAGTATGACCGACGTCGGCGGTACGACAGAGATGACGAAAGATATCATCGGTCTGACGTAGACAATGGAAGATATCGTCGGTATGATAGAGACGACGAGGGATATGAGCACCGCGCTAAGGGGAGGTCAAGGGAGCAAGAGGACATGGATAGACACTGGGACTGCCCTTTCTTCAAGCACTGCTGGGATTCAGGAATGAGCCGATTGCCTACAATCGACAGCGCCCGAGTGCGGACAGGCGGAAGAGGGACGCGGGAGAAGTTTCGGCTTTTAAGCGTCTAGGGCCTCTCCCACCTCAGAACACACGAGCTGAGTCATCTCAAGAAGAAGACTTTGAGGAGTCAGAAGATGAAGAAGAGGATAAGTACCACCGGCCAAGGTGGTGTCCTGATGGACTCAGCCACTCCCAAAAGCGTAGGGTTCAGTGGTGATACGTCTCCAACGTATCGATAATTTCTTATGTTCCATGCCATGTTATTGATGATACCTACATGTTTTATGCACACTTTATGTCATATTCGTGCATTTTCTGGAACTAACCTATTAACAAGATGCCGAAGTGCCGGTTGTTGTTTTCTCGCTGTTTTTGGTTTCGAAATCCTAGTAACGAAATATTCTCGGAATTGGACGAAATCAAGACCCGGGGTCCTATTTTTCCCGGAGCCTTCCAGAACACCCGAGAGCCGCCGGAGGGAAGCCACGGGGGCCCCACACCACACCCAGGCGCGGCCGCAGGGGGGGCCACGCCGCCCTATGGTGTGGGCCCCCCGAGCCCCCTCCGAGGCTGCCCTTCCGCCTATTTAAAGCCTCCGTCGCGAAAACCACTGATGCGAAAAACCACGATACGGAAAACCTTCCCGGAGACGCCGCCGCCGCCAATCCCATCTCGGGGGATTCAGAGATCTCCTCCGGCACCCTGCCGGAGAGGGGATTCATCTCCCGGAGGACTCTACACCGCCATGGTCGCCTCCGGAGTGATGAGTGAGTAGTTCACCCCTGGACTATGGGTCCATAGCGGTAGCTAGATGGTTGTCTTCTCCTCATTGTGCTTCATTGTTGGATCTTGTGAGCTGCCTAACATGATCAAGATCATCTATCCGTAATACTCTATGTTGTGTTTGTCGGGATCCGATGGATAGAGAATACCATGTTATGTTAATTATCAAGTTATTGCATATGTGTTGTTTATGATCTTGCATGCTCTCCGTTATTAGTAGAGGCTCCGGCCAAGTTGATGCTAGTAACTCCAAGAGGGAGTATTTATGCTCGATAGTGGGTTCATGCCCGCATTGACACCTGGGACGATGACGAGAAAGTTCTAAGGTTGTGTTGTGCTTGTTGCCACTAGGGATAAAACATTGATGCTATGTCCGAGGATGTAGTTATTGATTACATTACGCACCATACTTAATGCAATTGTCTGTTGCTTTGCAACTTAATGCTGGAGGGGTTCGGACGATAACTCTGAAGGTGGACTTTTTAGGCATAGATGCGGTTGGATGGCGGTCTATGTACTTTGTCGTAATGCCCAATTAAATCTCACTTGTACTTATCATGACATGTATGTGCATTGTTATGCCCTCTCTATTTGTCAATTGCCCGACTGTAATTTGTTCACCCAACATGCTTTTATCTTATGGGAGAGACACCTCTAGTGAGCTGTGGACCCCGGTCCATTCTTTTAATACTCGAAATACAAATCTGCTTTGCAATACTTGTTTTACTTGTTTTCTCTGCAAACAATCATCTTCCACACAATACGATTAATCCTTTGTTACAGCAAGCCGGTGAGATTGACAACCTCACTTGTTTCGTTGGGGCAAAGTACTTTGGATTGTGTTGTGCAGGTTCCACGTTGGCGCCGGAATCTACGGTGTTGCGCCGCACTACATCCCGCCGCCATCAACCTTCAACGTGCTTCTTGGCTCCTCCTGGTTCGATAAACCTTGGTTTCTTTCGAGGAAAACTTGCTGCTGTGCGCATCATACCTTTCTCTTGGGGTTGCCCAACGAACGTGTGAAATACACGCCATCAAGCATATTTTCACGGCGCCGTTGCCGGGGAGATCAAGACACGCTGCAAGGGGAGTCTCCACTTCCCAATCTCTTTACTTTGTTTTTGTCTTGCTTTATTTTATTTACTACTTTGTTTGCTGCATTATATCAAAACACAAAAAGAATTAGTTGCTAGTTTTACTTTATTTGCTATCTTGTTTGCTATATCAAAAACACAAAAAAAATTAGTTACTTGTTTTACTTTACTTAATATCATGCATGTTTTTATTTCACTAGTTAAGCATAATGGAAAACAACAAAAATATGAGAGATCTTTATGAACTTTATCTTGAATTAGGACATGATGTGTTTGAAGAGAGAATTAAAAAACCCATGGAACTTTATATGCATGCTAATGGGAATGTTATTACTATGGATGCTTTGAACACCATTGTTGCTAATGCTATGGAAAATTCTAAGCTTGGGGAAGCTTGGATCCGATGAGCAGGATCTTTTTAGTCCCCCAAGCATTGAGGAGAAAATTTTCTTTTATGATTACAATATGCCTCCTATATATGATGATAGCCACTTTGTTGAATTTGCTCCCACTACAACTAATAAAATTGATTATGCTTACGTGGAGAGTAATAATTTTATGCATGAGACTCATGATAAGAATGCTTTATGTGATAGTTACATTGTTGAGTTTGCTCATGATGCTACTGAAAATTATTATGAGAGAGGAAAATATGGTTGTAGAAATTTTCATGTTACTAAAACACCTCTCTATGTGCTGAAATTTTTGAAGCTACACTTGTTTTATCTTCCTATGCTTGTTACTTTGCTCTTCATGAACTTGTTTATTTACAAGATTCCTATGCATAGGAAGCATTTTAGACTTAAATGTGTTTTGAATTTGCCTCTTGATGCTCTCTTTTGCTCCAAATACTATTTCTTGCGAGTGCATCATTAAAGCTCATTGAGCCCATCTTAATGGCTATAAAGAAAGAACTTCTTGGGAGATAACCCATGTTTTTACTACAGTATTTTTGTTTTATATTTGAGTCTTGGAAGTTGTTTACTACTGTAGCAACCTCTCCTTATCTTAGTTTTAAGTTTTGTTGTGCCAAGTAAAGTCTTTGATAGTAAAGTAAGTACTAGATTTGGATTACTGCGCGAGTTCCAGATTTCTTTGCTTGTCACGAATCTGGGTCTACCTCCCTGTAGGTAGCTCAGAAAATTAAGCCAATTTACGTGCATGATCCACAGATATGTACGCAACTTTCATTCAGTTTGAGCATTTTCATTTGAGCAAGTCTGGTGGCCTAATAAAATCCATCTTTACGGACTGTTCTGTTTTGACAGATTCTGCCTTTTTATTTCGCATTGCCTCTTTTGCTATGTTGGATGAATTTCTTTGATCCATTAATGTCCAGTAGCTTTATGCAATGTCCAGAAGTGTTAAGAATGATTGTGTCACCTCTGAACATGTGAATTTTTATTATGCACTAACCCTCTAATGAGTTGTTTCGAGTTTGGTGTGAAGGAAGTTTTCAAGGATCAAGAGAGGAGTATGATGCAATATGATCAAGGAGAGTGAAAGCTCTAAGCTTGGGGATGCCCCGGTGGTTCACCCCTGCATATTATAAGAAGACTCAAGCGTCTAAGCTTGGGGATGCCCAAGGCATCCCCTTCTTCATCGACAACATTATCGGGTTCCTCCCCCGAAACTATATTTTTATTCCGTCACATCTTATGCACTTTGCTTGGAGCGTCGGTTTGTTTTTGTTTTTGTTTTGTTTGAATGAAATGGATCCTAGCATTCACTTTATGGGAGAGAGACACACTCCGCTGTAGCATATGGACAAGTATGTCCTTAGGCTCGACTCATAGTATTCATGGCGAAGTTTCTTCTTCGTTAAATTGTTATATGGTTGGAATTGGAAAATGCTACATGTAGTAAATCTAAAATGTCTTGGATAATTTGATACTTGGCAATTGTTGTGCTCATGTTTAAGCTCTTGCATCATATACTTTGCACCCATTAGTGAAGAAATACATAGAGCTTGTTAAAATTTGGTTTGCATGAGTGGTTTCTCTAGAGTCTAGATATTTTCTAGTGAGGTGTTTGAACAACAGGGAAGACAATGTATAGTCTTATAATGCTTGTAATATGTCTTTTATGTAAGTTTTGATGTACTAGTCTATGCTTGTGTTTGCTTCAAACAACCTTGCTAGCCTAAACCTTGTATCGAGAGGGAATACTTCTCATGCATCCAAAATCCTTGAGCCAACCACTATGCCATTTGTGTCCACCATACCTACCTACTACATGGTATTTCTCCGCCATTCCAAAGTAAATTGCTTGAGTGCTACCTTTAAAATTCCATCATTCACCTTTACAATATATAGCTCATGGGACAAATAGCTTAAAAACTATTGTGGTATTGAATATGTACTTATGCACTTTATCTCTTATTTAGTTGCTTGTTGTGCGATAACCATGCTTACGGGGACGCCATCAACTATTCTTTGTTGAATATCATGTGAGTTGCTATGCATGTCCGTCTTGTCCGAAGTAAGAGAGATCTACCACCTTAATGGTTGGAGCATACATATTGTTAGAGAAGAACATTGGGCCGCTAACTAAAGCCATGAATCATGGTGGAAGTTTCAGTTTTGGACATATATCCTCAATCTCATATGAGAATAATAATTGTTGCCACATGCTTATGCATTAAAGAGGAGTCCATTATCCGTTGTCCATGTTGTCCCGGTATGGATGTCTAAGTTGAGAATAATCAAAAGCGAGAAATCCAAAATGCGAGCTTTCTCCTTAGACCTTTGTACAGGCGGCATGGAGGTACCCCATTGTGACACTTGGTTAAAACATGTGTATTGCGATGATCCGGTAGTCCAAGCTAATTAGGACAAGGTGCGGGCACTATTAGTATACTATGCATGAGGCTTGCAACTTGTAAGATATAATTTACATAACTCATATGCTTTATTACTACCGTTGACAAAATTGTTTCATGTTTTCAAAATAAAAGCTCTAGCACAAATATAGCAATCGATGCTTTCCTCTTTGAAGGACCATTCTTTTTACTTTTATGTTGAGTCAGTTCACCTATCTCTCTCCACCTCAAGAAGCAAACACTTGTGTGAACTGTGCATTGATTCCTACATACTTGCATATTGTACTTGTTATATTACTCTATGTTGACAATTATCCATGAGATATACATGTTACAAGTTGAAAGCAACCGCTGAAACTTAATCTTCCTTGGTGTTGCTTCAATACCTTTACTTTGATTTATTGCTTTATGAGTTAACTCTTATGCAAGACTTATTGATGCTTGTCTTGAAGTACTATTCATGAAAAGTCTTTGCTTTATGATTCACTTGTTTACTCATGTCATTACCATTGTTTTGATCGCTGCATTCATTACATATGTTTACAAATAGTATGATCAAGGTTATGATGGCATGTCACTTCAGAAATTATCTTTGTTATCGTTTTACCTGCTCGGGACGAGCAGAACTAAGCTTGGGGATGCTGATACGTCTCCAACGTATCGATAATTTCTTATGTTCCATACCATATTATTGATGATACCTACATGTTTTATGCACACTTTATGTCATATTCGTGCATTTTCTGGAACTAACCTATTAACAAGATGCCGAAGTGCCAGTTGTTGTTTTCTGCTGTTTTTGGTTTCAGAAATCCTAGTAACGAAATATTCTCGGAATTGGACGAAATCAAGACCCAGGGTCCTATTTTCCTCGGAGCCTTCCAGAACACCCGAGAGCCGCCAGAGGGAAGCCCTGGGGGCCCCACACGGCCACACCACACCCTGGCGCGGCCAGAGGGGGGGGCCGCGCCGCCCTATGGTGTGGGCCCCCCAGGCCCCCTCCGAGGCTGCCCTTCCGCCTATTTAAAGCCTCCGTCGCGAAAACCCTGATGCGAAAAACCACGATACGGAAAACCTTCCAGAGACGCCGCCGCCGCCAATCCCATCTCGGGGGATTCTGGAGATCTCCTCCGGCACCCTGCCGGGAGAGGGGATTCATCTCCCGGGAGGACTCTACACCGCCATGGTCGCTCTCGGAGTGATGAGTGAGTAGTTCACCCCTGGACTATGGGTCCATAGCAGTAGCTAGATGGTTGTCTTCTCCTCATTGTGCTTCATTGTTGGATCTTGTGAGCTGCCTAACATGATCAAGATCATCTATCCGTAATACTCTATGTTGTGTTTGTCGGGATCCGATGGATAGAGAATACCATGTTATGTTAATTATCAAGTTATTGCATATGTGTTGTTTATGATCTTGCATGCTCTCCGTTATTAGTAGAGGCTCTGGCCAAGTTGATGCTAGTAACTCCAAGAGGGAGTATTTATGCTCGATAGTGGGTTCATGCCTGCATTGACACCTGGGATAGTGACAGAAAGTTCTAAGGTTGTGTTGTCGTTGTTGCCACTAGGGATAAAACATTGATGCTATGTCCGAGGATGTAGTTATTGATTACATTACGCACCATACTTAATGCAATTGTCTCGTTGCTTTGCAACTTAATACCGGAGGGGTTCGGACGATAACTCTGAAGGTGGACTTTTTAGGCATAGATGCGGTTGGATGGCGGTCTATGTACTTTGTCGTAATGCCCAATTAAATCTCACTTGTACTTATCATGACATGTATGTGCATTGTTATGCCCTATCTATTTGTCAATTGCCCGATCGTAATTTGTTCACCCAACATGCTTTTATCTTATGGGAGAGACACCTCTAGTGAACTCGTGGACCCCGGTCCATTCTTTTAATACTTGAAATACAAATCTCTTGCAATACTTGTTTTACTCGTTTTCTCTGCAAACAATCATCTTCCACACAATACGGTTAATCCTTTGTTACAGGCAAGCCGGTGAGATTGACAACCTCACTTGTTTAGTTGGGGCAAAGTACTTTGGATTGTGTTGTGCAGGTTCCACGTTGGCGCCGGAATCTCTGGTGTTGCGCCGCACTACATCCCGCCGCCATCAACCTTCAACATGCTTCTTGGCTCCTCCTGGTTCGATAAACCTTGATTTCTTTCTGAGGGAAAACTTGCTGCTGTGCGCATCATACCTTCCTCTTGGGGTTGCCCAACGAACGTGTGAAATACACGCCATCAAGTGGCTACGTAGCTTGGAGAAAGCCGAGGCGCAATACCTCCACACGTTGAGGAAAGCGCGGCCCGATCAACTTTGGACGAGGAGAGTCGTCCACAGAAGAAAGAATGGCGCCCCAAGCAAGTAAAAGCCGACGCGAGTGCATCGGCTGGCACAAATATGGTGTTCATACTTCCATCGGAGTTTCGTGCTCCAGGAACCGAAGAAGTGCCGATAGCACAGTTTGATTGCGGTCCACGGCCAGTTATCTTTGAAAAGCCACGAGAGAAGGGCTAGAAACATATGAAGGCCCTGTACCTAAAAGGTTATATCAATGGGCAGCCTGTCGGCAAGATGTTGGTTGACACGGGAGCGGCAGTCAATATAATGCCATATTCTATGCTACGGCGTTTGGGACGCTCTAGCGCAGACCTGATCAAGACCAACGTCACACTAAACGACTTCAACGGCCAAGCATCAGGGACGCAAGGCGTTCTGAACGTGGATCTAACCATAGGCCGAAAAACCATCCCAACAACGTTCTTCATCGTCGACAGCAAAAGCACCTACGCTGTCCTGCTAGGGAGGGATTGGATTCACGCCAACTGCTGCATTCCATCTACAATGCACCAATGCCTGATACAATGGGATGGAGATGACGTGGAAGTCGTGCATGCAGACGACTCGATCGAGGTCTCAATAGCCGGCATGAACATTTGGGACTCGGAAGACCAAGAGCCGCTCTCTGGAGTCAGTTTGGACGGCTGTGAGTGCATCGAAGTTACAAAAAACGGGGTGAGGCTGGTCTTATCCACCGGCCCGATAGAGTAGCAAGAGCAACATCCATCGACATACGTGGCAAGGCCGATCCCTGCGATCGGCCCCAAAAAATAAAAAGCGAGGATCTCACCTCAAGCATGTCACGTAGTCGTAGTAAGGAGACTCCCTCTTGTAGGGGAGCACATATAAGTTGTAAACCCTCATTGAGTAATATAATCAACATGGAGGCCGATTCCAGCAATCTGCCAAAATTATCCTCGCCATACGTTCTGCCTGTGTTCAACATCGATCTAACAGGCGACGGAAAGCTAGGGTATGGGTTTACGTCGGCTGATGAGCTAGAAGAGATTGACATTGGTCCTGGGGATAAGCCACGACCAACATTTATCAGCAAAAAGTTGGATCCGCATCTGAGGGGCCTTATGATAGCTTTGTTGAAAGAATACCCAGATTGTTTTGCCTGGGATTATACAGAGATGCCCGGGTTAGACAGGAGCATCATCGAGCATCGGCTCCCTCTTAAGAAAGGATTTCGGCCGTTCCAGCAGCGAGCACGACAGATGAAGGCCGAAATTTTAGAAGAAGTCAAGAAAGAGATCGAGAAGATGTTGAGCGCCGGGTTCATCAGGCCATGCGGGTATGCTGAGTGGATATCTAGTATCGTACCTGTAGAGAAAAAGGACGGCCGATGGCGCCTCGCCATAGATTTTCGGGATCTCAACAGAGCCACTCCAAAGGATGAGTACCCTATGCCAGTAGCCGAGACGTTGATCAATGCAGCTGCTGGTCATAAGGTTTTAAGCTTCATGGATGGCAATGCCGGTTACAACCAAATTTTCATGGCTCCAGAAGATATACACAAGACCGCATTCAGAGTACCAGGCTCGGTAGGCTTGTTTGAGTATGTAGTCATGACATTTGGGCTGAAAAATGCCGGCGCAACGTACCAACGAGCCATGAATTACATCTTTCATGATCTGATCGGCAAGTTGGTGGAGATTTACATTGATGACGTGGTAGTCAAGTCTGTCTCAGTGGAGGGACACTTGGAGGATTTGCGACGTATCCTGGACCGAACTAGAAAGTTCGGACTAAGAATGAATCCAAAGAAGTGTGCTTTTGGTGTGACGGCCGGTCAATTCTCGGGCTTCTTGGTTCATGAACGTGGAATTGAGATCGGCTCTGAAAAGTCAAGAGGCGAGTACGAACAATGAAGCCACCTACCACGAAGAAGGAACTCCAGTGTCTCATCGGCAAGATCAACTTCGTCAGAAGGTTCATATCTAATCTGTCAGGGCGAATCGAGCTGTTCATGGGATTAGTAAAAATTAAACTCGATGAGGAGTTTCTCCGAGGGCGAGCAACGGCGAGCGTTTGACGAGATTAAAGAATATTTAACGAAGCCACCCGTGTTGGTTCCGCCCCGGCAAGACGAGACCATTCTATATTTACCGTCGATAGGCGACACTTCCATCGCCTCCGTGGTAGTGCAAGTCTATGATGGTCTGGAGAGAGTCGCTTTCTACCTCAGCAAAAGGATGTTGGATGCGGAGACTAGGTACCCTGAGATCGAGAAGTTGTGCCTCTGCCTATTTTTTACCTGCACCAAGCTTCGTCACATCTTTTTGACAACAGAAATCGTCATCATCTGCAAATCAGACGTCATCAAACACATGCTGTCGGCTCCTATTTTGAAAGGCCGACTCGGTAAGTGGATGTTTGCATTATCGGAATTTGATCTCCGGTATCAACCTGCGAAAGCAGTTAAAGGACAGGCGTTGGCCGATCTTATTGCTGAAAGAATCAACACTGATATAGCAGCACTGTCTGTACGTGCGTGGGCCATGTTTTTCGATGGATCGGTTTGTGATGATGGTTGCGGCATCGGCATTCTACTCGTGTCACCCCGGGGGGCAACCTACTCCTTCTCCATCAGGCTATCTACCCCTTGCACCAACAATGTCGCTGAGTATGAAGCAATATGTAAGGGGATGGAGTTGCTTATTGAAGCCGGGGCGGAAGCAGTGGAACTTTTTGGAGACTCAAAGTTGGTGATTTCCCAGCTCACGGACAAATATAAATGTGAGAGCGAGTCGCTCTTCCCATTATGGATGCAATGCCGTGAGCTGATGGCACAATTTAGGTACATAAACTTCAACTGGGTCCCAAGGTCGCAGAATATCGAGGCAAACGATCTCGCACAGATGGCGTCAGGCTACAAGGACGTAGCAGATGGAGCCGATGTCCAGGTACAGTTCATGGAACCAGATGACTGGAGAGCCAATATCTTCAATTACTTGAAAGATTCGGCTCGGGGGGCACCTAAACGGATAAGGTACAAGGCTATGAAGTATGTCCTTACTGGAGATGACATGTTCTACAGGACTTTGGAAGGGCTACTTCTCAGATGTTTGGGGCCGGCCGAGTCGAATCGGCTCTTACACGAGGTACACGAAGGCGCCTGTGGAACTCATCAGTCGGCTCATAAGATGAAATGGTTGATCAGGCGATCGGGGTTTTATTGGCCCACCATGCTGGAGGATTGTTTTAATTACTATAAAGGGTGTCAAGCATGTCAGAAGTTTGGGAAAATTCAGATGGCACCTGCATCAGCAATGAACCCCATCATCAAGCCTTGGCCGTTTCGAGGTTGGGGTATGGATATGATCGGCAAAATCAATCCTCCATCGAGCAAAGGCCATGTGTGGATTTTGGCCGTCACAGATTATTTTACTAAATGGGTGGAGGCCGTTCCTATGAAGTCAGTAGCATCGGCCGATGTTATCAATTTTGTGAAGGAGCATGTCATTCACAGATTTGGGATTCCCCAGACTATCACGACCGATGGAGGTTCGGTTTTCGTTTCTCGCGAGTTTAGAGAATTCTGCGAGGACATGGGGATTAAGTTGATCCGATCGTCCCCATACTATGCTCAAGCAAATGGGCAAGCTGAAGCGTCCAACCAGAGCCTTATCAAGCTGATTAAGAGGAAAGTCGACGAGCACCCTAGACGTTGGCACGAGGTTTTGTCAGAGGCTTTGTGGGCTTATCGCATGTCATGTCATGGAGCGATAAAAACCTCGCCATACCATCGGGTCTATGGACAAGAAGCCGTGTTGCCCTGGGAGATCACGGCTGGGTCGAGACGTGTTACGTTTCAGGATGACTTAACAACGGAAGAATACGCAGCTCTGATGAGTGATAGCGTCGAGGATCTGACGTAACTTAGACTTTGGTCGCTTGAGAAAATTAAAGAGAACAAAGCCAAGGTAGCTCGTGCATATAATAAGAAGGTGAAGCCAAAGGAGTTCCACGTTGGTGATGTGGTATGGGAAGCTGTATTGCCATTGGGGACTAAGGACAAGGTGTATGGTAAATGGTCTCCAAATTGGCACGGGCCGTACAGGGTCGACCAAGTTCTAAAGGGCAATGCATACATGCTCGAGGAGCTGAGTGGTGCAAAGTTCCCAGTGGCTGTCAATGGTCAGCATCTCAAGAAATATTTCCCGGTATGTGGGATGATGGGCAGTGAAATATGGGGGCCGATGCATGAAATCGGCCAGTAAAAAAAAATTTAATATGCAAAGCACAGCCGATGCACTAACATCGACTTTAGAACTAAAAAGCCGATGCGTAGCCATCGACTGTAGAGGAACAACTGTCACAAGCAAGCAACGGGTCACCGTTTGAATTTTGGGGCTGGCCTTGCTGGCGTTTGTGGTACAGACCGATGCGTTGCCATCGGCTCTTTGAGCATTGATTCATTTTGATATTCGGAAGAATTAAGCATGGGATCCTTCTTCATTGATTAAAAGGGGATTTCTTACAGAGAAGAGCCGATTGCTCAGGAAAGGAAGAACAAAAGAAGAGTAGATTGCTACTACTAGTCCTATGCTAGTAGTCCCTAATCTAAGGGCCGTAGCTGCCCTCGTCGTCGCCGTCGTAGCCGCCGTCGGCGCTGCTGCTGGCGAGCTCCTCGTCGCTGCTGCCATAGCCCTCGGCAGGGGCTTCTTCCTCCTCGTCGTCGTCGTCTTCATCGTCATCCGACCCGGCGCGGAAGCGCTTCGCCGGCGGCTCGTCGGAGGAGGTGTCGTCCTCCTCTTCCTCCTCTTCGTCGGAGGAGGTGAAGTCACCCCAGGAGAAGAGGTCGTCCTCACTCTCCGCCTCCAGTTCCCCGTCGACGAGGAAGTCCATGGTGTAGAGGAGGGCTTTTCGATGGCTAGTACTGAGCAGGGGGATGAAGAAGCGAGGTGCTCGACGCGGTTAAATAAAAGGGGATATAGTGTAGATTTAATGCTGTGGTGGTTTCCGAGGACATGGTGCCAAAACTGTCAAATCGTGCAGAGAAGTTGAGAAGGCAAGGCATCATGATGAAAGGATACTGCGACGGTTCTGCTCTGCCACAACGCGACCCTACGAAGAAAAAATAGAGTGGTTTTGAAATTATCATTGCCAAAACCAGGGGGGCATGTGTTATCACCAGATTTTAACCAAGTCCGGAGATGGGCCGTGATCTGATGGCGTGTATTTCACACGTTCGTTGGGCAACCCCAAGAGGAAGGTATGATGCGCACAGCAGCAAGTTTTCCCTCAGAAAGAAACCAAGGTTTATCGAACCAGGAGGAGCCAAGAAGCACGTTGAAGGTTGATGGCGGCGGGATGTAGTGCGGCGCAACACCGGAGATTCCGGCGCCAACGTGGAACCTGCACAACACAACCAAAGTACTTTGCCCCAACGAAACAAGTGAGGTTGTCAATCTCACCGGCTTGCTCGTAACAAAGGATTAACCGTATTGTGTGGAAGATGATTGTTTGCAGAGAAAATAGTAAAAACAAGTATTGCGACAGATTTGTATTTCAGTATTAAAGAATGGACCGGGGTCCACAGTTCACTAGAGGTGTCTCTCCCATAAGATGAAAGCATGTTGGGTGAACAAATTACGGTCGGGCAATTGACAAATAGAGAGGGCATAACGATGCACATACATGACATGATAAGTATAGTGAGATTTAATTGGGCATTACGACAAAGTACATAGACCGCCATCCAACTGCATCTATGCCTAAAAAGTCCACCTTCAGGTTATCATCCGAACCCCCTCCAGGTATTAAGTTGCAAAGCAACGGACAATTGCATTAAGTATGGTGCGTAATGTAATCAACAACTACATCCTCGGACATAGCGCCAATGTTTTATCCCTAGTGGCAACGAGCACAACACAACCTTAGAACTTTACGTCACATTGTCCCGAGTGTCAATGCGGGCATGAACCCACTATCGAGCATAAGTACTCCCTCTTGGAGTTAAAAGTAAAAACTTGGCCAGCAGCCTCTACTAGAAACGGAGAGCATGCAAGATCATAAACAACACATGTATAATAACTTGATAATTAACATGACATAGTATTCTCTATCCATTGGATCCCGACAAACACAACATATAGAATTACAGATTGATGATCTTGATCATGTTAGGCAGCTCACAAGATCCAACAATGAAGCACAATGAGGAGAAGACAACCATCTAGCTACTGCTATGGACCCATAGTCCAGGGGTAGACTACTCACTCATCACTCCGGAGGCGACCATGGCGGTGTAGAGTCCTCCGGGAGATGATTCCCCTCTCCGGCGAGGGTGCCGGAGGCGATCTCCTGGATCCCCCGAGATGGGATCGGCGGCGGCGGCGTCTCGGTAAGGTTTTCCGTATCGTGGCTCTCGGTGCTGGGGGTTTCGTCACGGAGACTTTTTATAGGCGGAAGGGCAGGTCAAGAGGCGGCACGGGGCCCCACACCACGGGGCCGCGCGGCCAGGGGGCCGCGCCGCCTATAGTGTGGCCCCTCCGTGGCCCCTCTTCGTCTCTCCTTCGGACTTCGGAAGCTTCGTGAGAAAATAGGCCCCTGGGCTTTGATTTCGTCCAATTCCGAGAATATTTCGTTACTAGGATTTCTGAAACCAAAAACAGCGAGAACAACAGAAGCTGGCACTTCGGCATCTTGTTAATAGGTTAGTTCCGGAAAATGCACGAATATGACATAAAGTGTGCATAAAACATGTAGGTATCATCAATAATATGGCATAGAACATAAGAAATTATCGATACGTCGGAGACGTATCAAGCATCCCCAAGCTTAGTTCCGCTCGTCCCGAAGCGAGGTAAAACGATAACAAAGATAATTTCTGAAGTGATATGCCATCATAACCTTGATCATACTATTTGTAAACATATGTAGTGGATGCAGCGATCATAACAATGGTGATGACATGAGTAAACAGGTGAATCATATAGCAAAGACTTTTCATGAATAGTACTTCAAGACAAGTATTAATAAGTCTTGCATAAGAGTTAACTCATAAAGCAATAAATCAAAGTAAAGGTATTGAAGCAACACAAAGGAAGATTAAGTTTCAGCGGTTGCTTTCAACTTGTAACATGTATTTCTCATGGATAATTGTCAACATAGAGTAATATAACAAGTACAATATGCAAATATGTAAGAATCAATGCACAGTTCACACAAGTGTTTGCTTCTTGAGGTGGAGAGAAATAGGTGAGCTGACTCAACATAAAAGTAAAGAGAATGGTCCTTCAAAGAGGAAAGCATCGATTGCTATATTTGTGCTAGAGCTTTTATTTTGAAAACATGAAACAATTTTGTCAACGGTAGTAATAAAGCATATGAGTTATGAAAGTTATATCTTACAAGTTGCAAGTCTCATGCATAGTATGT
>NC_061514.1:177240869-177310150 GCF_022539505.1 Lolium rigidum | reverse complement strand
GAGGGCATAACAATGCACATACATGACATGATAAGTATAGTGAGATTTAATTGGGCATTACGACAAAGTACATAGACCGCCATCCAACCGCATCTATGCCTAAAAAGTCCACCTTCGAGGTTATCATCCGAACCCCCTCCAGTATTAAGTTGCAAAGCAACGGACAATTGCATTAAGTATGGTGCGTAATGTAATCAACAACTACATCCTCGGACATAGCGCCAATGTTTTATCCCTAGTGGCAACAGACACAACACAACCTTAGAACTTTCTCGTCATCGTCCTGGTGTCAATGCGGGCATGAACCCACTATCGAGCATAAGTACTCCCTCTTGGAGTTAAAAGTAAAAACTTGGCCAGAGCCTCTACTAGAAACGGAGAGCATGCAAGATCATAAACAACACATGTATAATAACTTGATAATTAACATGACATAGTATTCTCTATCCATCGGATCCCGACAAACACAACATATAGAATTACGAGATAGATGATCTTGATCATGTTAGGCAGCTCACAAGATCCAACAATGAAGCACAATGAGGAGAAGACAACCATCTAGCTACTGCTATGGACCCATAGTCCGGGGGTAGACTACTCACTCATCACTCCGGAGGCGACCATGGCGGTGTAGAGTCCTCCCGGGAGATGATTCCCCTCTCCGGCGGGGTGCCGGAGGCGATCTCCTGGATCCCCCGAGATGGGATCGGCGGCGGCGGCGTCTCGGTAAGGTTTTCCGTATCGTGGCTCTCGGTATCGGGGGTTTCGTCACGGAGACTTTTTATAGGCGGAAGGGCAGGTCAAGAGGCGGCACGGGGGCCCCACACCACAGGGCCGCGCGGCCAAGGGGGGCCGCGCCGCCTATAGTGTGGCCCCTCCGTGGCCCCTCTTCGTCTCTCCTTCGGACTTCGGAAGCTTCGTGAGAAAATAGGCCCCCGGGCTTTGATTTCGTCCAATTCCGAGAATATTTCGTTACTAGGATTTCTGAAACCAAAAACAGCAGAAAACGACAAGCGGCACTTCGGCATCTTGTTAATAGGTTAGTTCCAGAAAATGCACGAATATGACATAAAGTGTGCATAAAACATGTAGGTATCATCAATAATATGGCATAGAACATAAGAAATTATCGATACGTCGGAGACGTATCATGATCAAAGAGGGGCTTAGAGTACATGCATATGAAGTGTCTCTGAATCGGCCTTGTGCGAGAATTTGGGCTAGATTGCCCGTGTATCTGTATATTATGGTAGATTTAGAATTAAGAGATAAAGTTTAGTCGTACACAGCTAGGTTTATTCCTAAGATAGAAAGTCCACGGACTATAAATATGTACCTAGGGTTATTGAGAAAGGAAGACGATCACGTTCACAACAAACCAATCTAGGCGCATCGCCACCCCTTGTTTCGAGGGTTTCTCCCGGGTAAGCAACATGCTGCCTAGATCGCATCTTGCGATCTAGGCAGTATCAGTTTATTCGTTGTTGGTGTTGCTCGTGCTGAAGCCTTTTTGATGGCGAGCAACACCCTTATCGTAGATGTTTTGGGGCTGACATCGATACTTTCATGATATACTCATTTAGCAACGCTGCCCCTCGATATCTAGCTGCCCTTACGCCTATCCTAGGTGTAAGGGCAGCATCTTGCTTGTTCTTTATTTAGTAGATCTGATCCGTTATAGTTGTTCCTTGTATTCCAAGGATTGGTTTGATATCCGCATGGTTAGGCCTTACAAACGGGTTGAACGATCCGGTATCGCGTAAGGTATGGTTTACTAAGCCCTAGAGGGATTGTTCCGGGGATCAACTTCATGTTGGTTTTTAGGCCTCTTTAGGGCTGGTTTTCCATCATCTTACGTATACGCTAGGCTCAACTACGCGTAGGATGTTCCGGTTATGCGGTGAAAACCCTAGACTATCGTAGATTGGTTTAACTTTACATTGATAAAGCAGGATCCCCATGTCATCGTAAATCCAACGTGAACCATGGGGCAATCGGCTCTTTGAGCCGATCCACAAGGCAACCTAAGAGCCGATCGGGGCTCGTATTTAATGTTTACGTGTTTTCCATGCAGGAAACTAATCGAAGCAATCCATCACCTTCTCGACCAGGTATAGGTCAGGTGGCACGCCTCGCACCAGCCGGGACGTGTGCCGGAGCATTGCGGGCCGTTGCCCGAGGGACCAGGATCCACCAGCAGTCCTGGGAGCCTCCCGGCTCTCCGTGTTGCCCGTCGCTGCTCGCCGGTGGGTTTTGGTAGGCAACAACGTCCCAAACGTATCTATAATTTCTTATGTTCCATGCTACTTTTATGATGATACTCACATGTTTTATACACATTATATGTCATTATTATACATTTTCCGGCACTAACCTATTGACGAGATGCCGAAGAGCCGATTCTTTGTTTTCTGCTGTTTTTGGTTTCAGAAATCCTAGTAAGGAAATATTCTCGGAATTGGACGAAATCAATGCCCAGGGTCCTATTTTTCCACGAAGCTTCCAGAAGACCGGAGAGGAAACGAAGTGGGGCCACGAGGTGGCCACACAACAGGGCGGCGCGGCCCAAGCCCTGGCCGCGCCGGCCTACTGTGTGGGCCCCTCATGACGCACCTTGACCTGCCCTTCTGCCTACTTAAAGTCTTCGTCGCGAAACCCCCAGTACCGAGAGCCACGATACGGAAAACCTTACAGAGACGCCGCCGCCGCCAATCCCATCCCGAGGGATTCAGGAGATCGCCTCCGGCACCCTGCCGGAGAGGGGAATCATCTCCCGGAGGTCTCTTCATCGCCATGATCGCCTCCGGATCGATGTGTGAGTAGTCCACCCTCGGACTATGGGTCCATAGCAGTAGCTAGATGGTTGTCTTCTCCTCATTGTGCTATCATGTTAGATCTTGTGAGCTGCCTATCATGATCAAGATCATCTACTTGTAATGCTACATGTTGTATTTGTTGGGATCCGATGAATATTGAATACTATGTCAAGTTGATTATCAATCTATCATATTTGTTATTTATGTTCTTGCATGCTCTCCGTTGCTAGTAGAGGCTCTGGCCAAGTTGATACTTGTGACTCCAAGAGGGAGTATTTATGCTCGATAGTGGGTTCATGCCTCCATTAAATCTGGGACAGTGACAGAAAGTTATCTAAGGTTGTGGATGTGCTGTTGCCACTAGGGATAAAACATCGATGCTTTGTCTAAGGATATTTGTGTTGATTACATTACGCATCATACTTAATGCAATTGTTGTCAACACCCGGATTTTTTAAGTCCAGATGCCTATTATGTCATTCATCGCAATCCCAGGATAATGTTATTGCGAGGCATAATAGTCGAATATCACATTCATTATTTATTACAAGCCATAATGTCTTACAATCTTGAATCACATGATTCATCTTACATAAATAGTTGATCTTTCAATCAACATACATACACAAGTTCATACATAGCGGAAGCGTAATAGTAAATGGACTCTCTAGTCCACAGGCCAACATTTGACGTCAGAAACCCCTAGTTGTCGTAGGCGTCATGCTGGTCATCCTCGTGATAGTTCTGTTCATCATCGTACTCTGGCCATTTGAATAGCCAGGGACAAAGCCGTAAGTACTTCAGGTACTTGCAAACCAATACTATGGAAAAGTGCCAATTAAAGGTACTAAGCTCTAGTTTAACTTGCATAAGCCAATTTTTAGTTCACAAGCTTGGATCATGTGCTAGCTAACTTAAGTGGGAACATTAGTGTCATTCCCACAACATTGGTATAATTCCAAACAAGTCACCAAGTCACCATTCACATTTACTAAAGTTTTCAAAAGTCTGACACTGGAAACTGTATGGCCCTTCCAACCGTCCGTAACCGTGGACACGGCTATTCGAATAGATTTACACTCTGCAGAGGTTGCACACTTGTGCCACAACATTTGATTTCATCCGTCGGAAATAACTCCGAGTCACCGTAACACGATGACGCGGATCATCAACCATAACCTTTCACTTACACTTCCTAGTATGAGCACCTCTCCCCATGAGCTTGGCCTCCCGGTGAAAACCAACTGTTAACCTGGGAACTGCACAGGGCTTGGCCGTACAATTTCACCTCAATTCACATCATTTCTCAACAACGGAGGCAGCCTCGGCATAACCCCTATGATGTGTGTTCAGAGGGAACCCATACTAAGATGCACAAACTTCCAGTTAAGCCCTACCCATAATCAGGTATTGTGGGGGTACTCAAAAATTGGAAAGGTATCGCATTCAAACCAATATCATGTTTTCCTCAAAAATCACCATCTTCTCTTGTTCATAAACAACCTCAAATCATTCAATGGAATGTCTCATCATTCCAAGGTTTCAAAATTCACCAAGTCATATGTTCCCATCTAAAGTAGTCAAATTTTAGTACTTTAGCACTAGCACTAATCATGAGGGGTGCTACATTGCTTTGCTATCTATAAGACTAACTTTGCTACTCTAGTGACTTGATTCACCTATACCCTTTGAAAATCAATCTTTGAAAACACAACAAGTAAGACTTGTATGGTGTAAATATAAGGTAGGCTTGTATGAAGAAAGGTAAGAGTCATGGTGCCTTGCCCAAGGAGGGCTTTGCACTTTGCAAGAGTATTAGCTTGCCTTGGTAGTTCTCTAGGTTTTCTCCTTCTTCTTCTGGGTAGAATCCTTCTTCCTCTTGGTAGTCTCCGGTGCTAGCGTCTAAATTTGAATACGAAGTATAATCACTAAACAAGCTCAAAGCTAGACTAAGCACATCATTACTTCACACAAGCTATGCTAAGCACACACATGAAATAAGTAGGTGCATTGGTTGGGTGACTTGAGGAAAAATAATTTCCTCTCATTCATATGTGATAAGTACATTCCATATGGTTCTTGAGGAATAATTTCCTCTCATTGAAAACTTCTTAAGATTTAATTTCTCTAACAATAATACATGAACTTATGTTGACCCAAGTCAACCATTCATTATCATTATTGAAGAAAATGATTTAAATGAGGTAGACCACCTCATACCATTTAATAATTCTACAAATGATTTAAATCTCCAAATGTTCATATAGGAGTGTTTGGACCAGGGGTGCAAACATCACCTGAATTCATTTGAGACAATATTTAAATGAAGTAAAAATACTTCATAAGATTTACATAATAGTTTTGGACAATATCACTTAACTAAACTAGCCATATTGTCCATTAATTAAACTAGGGCATGATCATGCAAAGTGACCACACCATTTTCTTGCAGAAACAATTAGTGTAAGTCAAATGTGAGCTATAGGAGTTGGAATTAACTTAAGGGCGCGTCTAGCGGGCGGCCGCGTGCCTGTTCGTAGAATCTAGCACACCCACGTAAAAGGAAAGATACATCCCGGATTCGTCCTGTTGACCATCCTTATTTGGGCGTCTCCCAAACCCACCGCGCAACGCTCCCTGGCCACCCACATCCGCCGACCGAACCGGAGCGTGCCGGCAAGGAGGGCCCCAACTCCTTCCCCGACCTTCTCCCGCCGACCGGCCCTGCACGCCGCCGGGGAGGGCCCCAACTCCTTCCCCGACCTCCACCCAGCTGACGGGCCCTGCCTGCGCCGGTCTCCGCTGCCGCCTCCTCGCGCGCGCCGGGCTCCCTTCCTCCTCCTTTTGCAGTGGCCAGGGAGCGGTGCGCCGGTCTCCCCTGCCGCCTCCTCCCGCGCTGCCGGCCTCCTTTCGCGGGGCTGCTGCTTCCTCATGGCGCAGGGGAGGGCCGGATGGCCAATACTCAGGGGAGCGGAGCTCGCGCGGCACCCCGGGGCTGGAGGAGATGACCACGAGCAGGTTGTGCGGTTGGAGAAGAAAGTGATTGGGAAAAGGAAAAAGAAAAAAAAAGAGGATGTGAGAAAAAACGGGGCTGAGACGTGGGTCCTCGTGCAAGAAAATTGTTACTTGCCTAGTAATGCTAATTTGTTGCCTAAACGACATACTAATCTGCTTAAATCACGCTAGTTTGTTGCCTATTATTATACTCATAAAAGAGATCTTAAGTTGTCTCTGAATGTTAGGAAGTTGCATAAACATGCTATGAAGTTGCTCTGTCCGGCAGCAAAGTTGCTCTGTCGGACACCAAGAAATATGCCACAAGCACCAAAGGTGCTCTGTTCGGCAGCAAAGTTGTTCTGCTGGGTATCAAAGTTGTTCCGTTGGGTTCCGAAGTTGCTGTATTCGGCAGCAAAGTTGCTCCGCCGGGTTCCGAAGTTGCTCTGTTGGGCAGCAAAGTTGCTCTGTCGGGTTCTAAAGTTGCTCTCTCGGGTTTTGAAGTTGCTTTGCTCGGCAACGAAGTTGCAAAGCAGGCTTGAGATTACCTCCCCAAAAGCTGCTAACCTGAAATGAACGCCACAGCGTGGCATGGCGCGATGGTCTGGACGGCAAGCTCACCCCTGATGTGGGAGATGTGGCCGAATCGGATGGCCTCAGGCTGCACCCGATGGGCCTTGAACTGGTCGCACTTGTTACCTATGCTTTTGGAGGCACATACCTGGCGGCCTCGACGGAGCTCATGGAGGAAGGCTGGCGATGGTCGATTGGGGCGGAGTGAGGGCTACGACTACCGTGTACTGCAGTGTTACCCATGTCCGAGGCAGCCCCGACTTTGAATCAATCCGGCCTGAAGGACCGCGGCGGCGGGAGCACCGTCATGAAGGCCTTCACGGCCGCCGCCGCTCACCCGCTCACCCGCTCACGCCCAAGCTATTCTCCCTCTCCTCCTCCGCCTTGCACTACCGAAAAGCATTATAGGCAACTTAGTAATGATGAAAAGAAACTATTGCAAGAAAGTTGCTAGGATGACTCGACCGACATGAGCGGGGGAACTAGACCGACGTGGGGGTGTTTCGGAAAGCAAAGCTCGCTATGCCTGAGCCAATAAATATGGGGCGATGATACTTACAACTATGCTCGTTAGTGGCGAGGGCTCCGATGACTTGATCGGCAACATTGTTGCTGCGACCGGCTAGGGCCAAACCTTGTGAACTACATCATGGGTATGGCCAACGACCTAGAGTTGCACGTATCATTTTTTCTGGTGCATTAGGAGTTGTTGCTGCAGCTGTTGTGAAGCCTACCATCGTTGCGAATCAAGTGTTTTCGTTGCACACCAAAATTGCTTTGCCGCACACCAAAGTTGTTTTGTTGCACAACAAAGTTACTCCGTCGCACATCAAAGTTGCTTCTTAAAAAATCCATCGAAACATATTAAAATATGGTCTAATTTCGAAGCTCTCGTCGTGCGGATTCTAGAAGTGAAAACAAATTGTAATTTCATCGCACGGTTTAAAAGTTACAGCTTTTTCATAAAACGACATGTGTTATCAGCTAACCTATCATTTCTTGAGGACACACGATTTTACAGCTGTCGTTTACTGCGTCCGCCCGGTGCTTCGGTTTGGCACTCGCCCGCCGGAAAGAATTCAGGTTAACTTAATATCTATTTTGGTTGATTTTTAAGAATTATTTGAATAAGAAAAAGTCCCTGCCTTCTTCTTTTTATCATTTTATTTCTACAATGAATCTCGAAGTGAGACCAGTGGCAAATTGTATAACTTTTTACTAGCTTTCCAAAGATATAAAGTTTGTTAAATTTGGCCAAGCCAAACAGATTCTAGGTATTTTCAAAGTTGAGTTCAGTATTGAATTCAAACTAAAATTATTAAACGAGATTTGAATTAAAAAGGCCGGCGGGCAAACTAACTGGGCCCAAACGTTTAAAACGGCCCAAGGCCAGCCCACCACGCATCCACGCACGCGTGGGCTGCCTGACAAGGGGATCCACCCGTCAGTGGCTCATAACGCCCGAAGCGGTATGGATCAATGAGGCGCGTTGGATTAGAACAGGATCTAACGGCGCACGTTCATCGTCGTCGACGGCGAGAGAGGAGCTCTGGCACGGCGGCGGTAGGGGTCGGAGGCTCACCGTGGCTCCGGCTAGGGTTGGTCGGTGCGCTTGGGGACGTTTTGGACGACGGCGAAGCAGCACTGTAGCGGTGGCGTCGCTCGGGGAGGTCCGGATCGACGGCGATTGCTGCGAGCTTCCGCGGCTCCGATCTTCCGATTGAGCTTGCTCCGGCGACGATTGAGGTGGCTAACGGTGCTAGGCGAAGCGGTGGTGAGAGGTGGTCATGGTGGTGTGCTTGGATCGTCGAGGGGAGGTCTCCTTTTATAGGCGCGTGAGGGTGCCGTGGGTGCTGTGGCAAGTCGACAAGGGCGCGGCCGCTCCGGTGGGCTAGAGGGCTAGGCGACGACGGGGTCTTGTTCACGACGTCACCGCGGTCCTCGGAGCGTCAACGGCGCGGTAAATGGTGGCGTACGGTGGTCGGGCGGGCGCGTGTACTGTCGCGGCCGTGGCGGGCGCGTGTACTGTCGCGGCCGTGGCGGGCGCGTTCGTCCTCTCCGGCGGCCGTGGTCGCCAAGGCATGACGCGAGCGTGTCCGGCGAGCTCCGCGTGGCGAGGAGGGTACCAGGGTGCGCGGATATGGTCGGGGTACGGCGAGATTCTGCGAGCGCCGCGTGGCCGTGTCGCGCGCGTCCGTGCGCCAGTGACGTCGCCCATGCCGCTCGCGGCGTACCTAGGCGTACCTGGGCGCGCGTCGTCCGGGTCCTGTCATCGTCCTCGCGATCGACGGCGTGCACGGGCGAGCTCAGAAGGTCGTGGGCGACGCGTTGGACACGGTGGCCGTGCAGATGGTGGAGAGAAAAGGGGGGAGGCGTGTCGAGGGGCGACGTGGCCGGCATGGCCATGTCCACGCCATGGCTGGCCTCTCCTGGGGCTTCCTTGGCATGGGATTGGTGTAGGAGTGTCCCATGGTCATGGCTAGGGTGTGTGAGGGTCAAGTGGTGGCCTGGTTTGATCACATTTTGAAAATGGAGATTGTTGAATCTGTTTCAAAATCTCATCTTTGCTTGATCCTATCTCTTGATCCAGAAAGATTTTGGTAAGATGATCTTTACAAAAGTTGTTCACCTTGTTGTGTACTTGGATGACATGCCAAGAGTTGGATTTGTTTGGTTTAGAAAACTTGAAATAGAGAGGCTCAAAGTGGTGACCAGACTATAAAAGTCAGAAATGACCATTATCTCATGTGAGCCAAAATTGAATTTGGATTTGATTCAAATGGTATTTCTTTGATTCCTCAAAGTTGTAATAACCATCTAATAGCATATTACAATTTATGGTGAAGTCAAAAGGGTCTAGGGTCAAAATTTGCAAAAATGGCATAAGCCATATGTTAGTGTTTTTAGGGTTTTCTCTTATTTGATTTCTTTCTCTTTTTGATGGATTTGAGAAAATGATGATCACTTGATCACTCTAGGGTTTTGGAGTTCATCACATACACAAGGTAACAATCATCATGGCATATCACTCAAAATGCACCAGTCCTATGCAGGATACTATATGCAAAGTAAAAGTTTTTGTTGGTTCTGAATTTTGGATACTTGGAATGGTTTTTCCTCCTTTATTTGAAATTTGGGATGTTACAATTGTCTGTTGTTTGCAACTTAATACTGGAAGGGGTTCGGATGATAACCTGAAGGTGGACTTTTTAGGCATAGATGCATGCCGGATAGCGGTCTATGTACTTTGTCGTAATGCTCTGATTAAATCTCATAGTACTCATCATGATATATGTATGTGCATTGTTATGCCTTCTTTATTTGTCAATTGCCCAACTGTAATTTGTTCACCCAACATCTGTTTATCTTATGGGAGAGACACAATTAGTGAACTGTGAACCCCGGTCCTATTCTTTACATCTGAAATACAATCAACTGCAATTGTTCTTTACTGTTCTTCGCAAACAATCATCATCATCCACACCATACATCTAATCCTTTGTTTACAGCAAGCCGGTGAGATTGAAAACCTCACTGTTACGTTGGGGCAAAGTACTTTGATTGTGTTGTGCAGGTTCCACGTTGGCGCCGGAATCCCTGGTGTTGCGCCGCACTACACTCCGCCGCCATCAACCTTCAACGTGCTTCTTGACTCCTACTGGTTCGATAAACCTTGGTTTCTTATTGAGGGAAACTTGCTGCTGTACGCGTCACACCTTCCACTTGGGGTTCCCAACGGGCGTGTGTTTTACGCGTCATCAGAGGTCGACGTCATCTCCACCATCAAGGGCCGCTGCGCTGGCTTCCAGGACCCTGCCAGGGTTGCGACGGGCATCACCCCCACCTGGTCAGCCAAGCGCCGGCGAGGCCGAGCAGAGGTGGGAGGGAGGAGGGCCATCGAGCAGCCAAAGGCAGAGGACAACCCGCCACACGGCGGCCTGCCTCAATACTGCCGTGCAGGGGCTCCCGCGTGCAGATCCCCGCCACCCCATCACTAGCGCTGCAGGGCTTCACCGACGGTTGCCTCAGCGGATAGCGAGGAGAGGGGGGGGGGGCGAGGGGTGTTAGGGTTCGCCCCTCCCATCGCCCAGAGGAGACAACGCGAGGGGAACCCCAGCTCAAGGTGATTTTCGTGTGTCAGAAGACATTTGCTCACCTCTGAAAATGAATGACCAAACACAAATCATCTTCCCGTGGATTCATCCTTATATTCCTGCCAGTTTTAGCTACCGGCGATGACGGTGCTTGGTGCAACTCGCTGGCGATTTATCTTTTTAGTGATGGCGAAGGAGCTTAATTTAGTCGAGGCCCATATGAACGTTGGCCATGGCGACGTGAATGTGAACATTTTCTTCAATCTTTCTTATAAGAAGCATATAGAAAAATTATTACGAGAGAAAGTTTGGATTTTAGTCTGCTGAAACGGACAAGCTACCAGCCGTCTGACTTTTTATCCGATGGTTGATGGCACAACTTAAAAGAAAGTTGTCACGTGACATTTTTGAATGCTCCAAAACCGTTCGCTCTGAAAAAACATCAAAGAATCATATATAGTATTATGCAATTTTTAAATTTGCAAAAGTCTGATGTAGCACTACAATTAATGAGAAGAGATGTGAGAGTGGGGAAATACTTTTGTACATTCACTAAATGGGTGTGGGTGTTTCCGTCACCGTTTATATTCTTTTTTTTTCTCCTAGTTTTATCCGAATCTCAAAGCACAATGGACGATGACGGAAACACCCACACCCATGCGTGGGTGCGCAAAATCTACTCTGGTGAGAGTGGTATCATATGTATATATTGTATCATAACACGTAACATTACAAAAATTAATAGCAGATACATAATGTATATAAATTTGCATTGAAATTTTACAAAATATTAAATATGATGAAACTATGATATTATCTCATGATATTATGCTTTCGTTGTAGAAGCAGATTTGGTACACATGAGCACCAGTGCTCCTGGTTTTGGAAATATTTAAATTTGTATATCTACGTTTTCAAAAAATCGTCACATTTATTCCGTGAGCACATATATATGTTTTGAATACTCGTGCAAAGTTTCGTTAAAAATTGTATTGTATTTTGAGCTACAGAAAAAAAACAAATTTGTGGCTCCGTATAGGGGCATATATTTGTTAGAAATTTTTCATCTTTGTATAGCTTAAAATACAACAGATTTTTCTCCAAAATTCATACCGTATCTTCGAAATGTTTATAGTATGTAAGTATTTAATATCAATTTTTTGATATTAAAAAAATATGATTTTTAGAAAACAGGAGCACTAGTGTTCATGTGTTCATGTGCCAAAAACACTTTCTGTGCTTTCATAAATGTTTATATGTATGTGAGTATATACTACTTCCTACTGTGACTGGTCTTAAATGTTTAATTATTTTTTGTTTTTGAGCGACACATTTACTCCTGCTATAGTCTTTATTATTAAGCCCATTTTTTTAAAAATAGCCTCTTGGACTTTATTATTAGGAGTCATCCCGTTGCACTTACACGGCTCGAGCACGTGAAGGAGATCCACATGAAGCTTTTTTTTTTTTTCGTGTGATGAAGTTCACTATCAAGACCCTACACTTGCTCCCATGAATTTTTTCCATCTCGTACAATTTAGCCCGGCAGCTCCCGTATAAGTGAAAATTTGGTTTGGGCCAACATTTGCACTATGATTGGTTGTTAACAAATTTATTTGGACTCGGTGAGAGAAACCAAAGGCCATGCAATTGGTTGGTTGCACGTTGAGGAATGTTTTGGCTAACTAAACTAGTTCAATCTTAATCCCCTCTAATATGCCTAACCGTTCTCAATTCGAGATAAGGTCCATACGAAAAAGATATGCATATACGTTGTGATTCTATTCCGAGACCGATCCGTAGTTTTCTCAATTCGAAATAAGCTCTCTGAGGGTGCCTCGGTCGCTTATGCTAGGGACATTTGGGAGGCCAGGCTACCGCTTAAGATTAGGATTTTCAGTTGGCAACTAGTTCTTGACTGTCTACCCTCCAGCCTTTTGATCGCCTCAAGACATGACCCTGCCACCGGGCGATGTGCACTTTGCAACAGCCCCGAAAGCACCGACCATATCTTCTTTTCTTGTTCGCTTGCCAGGTTTATGTGGAGTGTGGTTAGACAGCTGTTAGAATGTCGCTGATCCCCTATTTCCTTTGCTCAGTTTTATGCTATTGCCTCTAGCTTTTCGGGTCGCCCACGGCGACTAATTTGAACTTTGTTTGCGCCCAGAGCTGGGCGCTTTGGAATGTTCGCAATAAGCATGTTTTTGAATCAAGGGTGATTTCGAAACCTGCTAATCTTCTTTATAAAACCATTGTCATTTTGCAGTTGTGGACGCCGCTCGCAAAACAGCAAGACAGACCAAACCTGCTGGAGCTGACAAGGCAACTAAAACTTATTCACGCGGGCTTGGTGGCAAGTGAGGCTGGCGGCGCTGGCTAGTGATCTCGTGACCCATTCTCTCCCAGGGGTGGCTTCTATGGCTCGGCGACATTGCGTGCTCTTCGTGTTGCATGTCCTTTACCTAGTTTCTTTGTCTCCGCTTGTTTTTGTTGGCTAAGCTGTATGCCGCAGCACTGTAACCGCACTATGTTTCAAACCTAAGGGCTTTATTAATTTAAAGTCGGGCACTAGATGCATTTTATCTAAAAAAAACTCTATATCGTGTTGCTTTTGAAGCCTTTTTGGACGAATTTTGTCAAATTTATCACACATAACCGACTATTTGAAATTTACTTTGAGGAGTAGTTTCACCTCATCATTTCAAATGGTAAGATGAAACTACTCCTCAAAGGAAATTTCAAATGGTCAACCGGGTGAAATTTGATAAAATTCGTTCATAAAAGTTTCAAAGGGAACACAACATAGACATTCTAAACACTCGAAGAAACAAATTAGTCATGGGAATGGATTCAGAACATCAATACGCATCTTTTTCTTGTAGAGCTTATATCAAATCGAAGAATTGTTTTGTAGATCAGAGGAGGATTAAAACGATCTAGATTAGTGCCAAATTTGGTACATGAGATCCTATACGTGCAACCACGAATGGTCTTCTTTTGCGCTCGCCAGCACCTGGTCGGCTGATAACGGTCGAATCGAGCGTGTTCCGTGAGCTAGTTTTTGCCTATATCTGAGATGCTTTAATAAGCGTGTTGTGCAGGGAATATTTTCCCTGTGGGCTATCAAATGCACGAAAGTTGGCTTAGTGAGAGCATCACTAGTAGAATCCCTAAACCCTTAAACCCTCAAACCATTTTAAGAGTTGAGAATGGATATTTTTTGGCACTTTTAGAGGTTGAAAAACTGGGGCAAAGACTAGAACCCTCAAACCCAACCCTTATAACGTATAAGGGTTGGGTTTGAGGGTTCTAGTCTTTGCCCCAACCCCAACCCTTCAAACTATCATATGACATATCACAAATTTCATCATCTCAATAACAGTTTGAAGGAAACAATAATCATTCTAATTATTATTACAACACCGAATAGTACTTTCAAGCACATAATACAATCATTCAAGTTATTACAACAATGTTTTTACAAATAACAATAATATTTAGAATCAAATAGGACATAGAAAAGTAAAACAAAGGTAGATCATTGGCCTTGGCGCCGCCCATCCAACTGCCAGTGGTGCTCTACTAGATCATCCCGGAGCTGGGCATGAGTCTTTTCATTCTCAATCTGACGATGTGCTTCAAGAAAAGCTTGTACGCGAGAACTGTTTCTTTCCGGTTGCACACGGGTACAAACATTGTCATAGAAACAAGGCAGGTTTAACCCTCTCTCATCCTCGAGGATCATGTTGTGTAGAATCACACAACATTTCATGATGTTCTCCAAGGTTTTTTTTGCCGCCGATATCTTTTGGTACCCACTAAACCCCATGATACCGGCGGCGGATCTACGACGCTTGAAGTAATCTGAGGTGACCGCACAATCGGTGACAATCTTCACGAACAAACTACAGCGCATTCGATACCTTCTCCGGAAGAGGCGTGTGGGTATGTCGGTACCTCCGCGAAGTAGTCGTGCATCAATTGCTCGTGGCCGAGAGCGCGGTTCCGGTAGATGGTGACTCGCCCCATTTTCGACCCTCTCCTCTGATCCATCAGGTTCGTGCGGTCTTCAAACTCTTGCACGTCGACGAGGAGGCTCATCATCTCGACATCGTCGACTTGAAGCAACTCCTCAATATCCGAATCATCCGACGACGACCAACCGGAATCATCGGATGATACGTCTCAAACGTATCCATAATTTATTATGTTCCATGCTACTTTTATGACAATACTCACATGTTTTATACACACTTTACATCATTTATATGCATTTTATGGCACTAACCTATTGACGAGATGCCGAAGAGCCAGTTGATGTTTTCTGCTGTTTTTGGTTTCAGAAATCCTACAAAGGAAATATTCTCGGAATTGGACGAAATGCCAAGGTCTTATTTTTCCACGGAGCTTCCAGAAGACCGAAGAGCATACGAAGTGGGGCCACGAGGCGGCCAAACCATAGGGCGGCGCGGCCAGGGAGGGGCCCGCGCCGGCCTATGGTGTGGGCCACTCGTCAGCCCTCCAACTCTGCCCTTCCGCCTACTTATACTCTCCTTCGCGAAAACCCTATTACCGAGAGCCACGATACGGAAAACCTTCCAGAGATGCCGCCGCCGCCAATCCCATCTCGGGGGATTCAGGAGATCGCCTCCGGCACCCTGTCGGAGAGGGGAATCATCTCCCGGAGGCCTCTTCATCACCATGATCGCCTCCGGATCGATGTGTGAGTAGTTCACTCCTGGACTATGGGTCCATAGCAGTAGCTAGATGGTTGTCTTCTCCTCATTGTGCTATCATGTTAGATCTTGTGAGCTGCCTATCATGATCAAGATCATCTATTTGTAATGCTACATGTTGTATTTGTTGGGATTCGATGAATATTGAATACTATGTCAAGTTGATTATCAATCTATCATATATGTTGTTTATGTTCTTGCATGCTCTCCGTTGCTAGTAGAGGCTCTGGCCAAGTTGATACTTGTGACTCCAAGAGGGAGTATTTATGCTCGATAGTGGGTTCATGCCTCCATTGAATCCGGGACAGATGACAGAAAGTTCTAAGGTTGTGGATGTGTCTGTTGCCACTAGGGATAAAACATCGATGCTTTGTCTAAGGATATTTGTGTTGATTACATTACGCACCATACTTAATGCAATTGTCTCGTTGTTTGCAACTTAATACTGGAAGGGGTTCGGATGATAACCTGAATGTGGACTTTTTAGGCATAGATGCATGCTGGATAGCGGTCTATGTACTTTGTCGTAATGCCCCGATTAAATCTCATAGTACTCATCATGATATATGTATGTGCATTGTTATGCCTTCTTTATTTGTCAATTGCCCAAATGTAATTTGTTCACCCAACATGCTATTTCTTATCGGAGAGACACCACTAGTGAACTGTGGACCCCGGTCCATTCTTTACATCTGAAATACAATCTATCGCAATTGTTCTTTACTGTTCTTCGCAAACAAACATCATCATCCACACTATACATCTAATCCTTTGTTTACGAGCAAGCCGGTGAGATTGACAACCTCACTCGTTACGTTGGGGCAAAGTACTTCGATTGTGTTGTGCAGGTTCCACGTTGGCGCCGGAATCCCTGGTGTTGCGCCGCACTACACTCCGCCACCAACAACCTTCACGTGTTCCTTGACTCCTACTGGCTCGATAACCTTGGTTTCTTACTGAGGGAAAACTTGCTGTTGTACGCATCACACCTTCCTCTTGGGGTTCCCAACGGACGTGTGTCTTGCACGCTATCATCGGACAACGATGCCGTATCGTCAGTGTCCATCTACATAATACAACAAAAACTAATATATGAATTTCCAACAATGAATCTAAAATAAAAAATAAAACAAAAAGAAAACAAAAAGGGCATACCAGGGCGAGGCGCGGCCGGTCGGGGCGTCGGGAGGGCCGGGGCCGGTTGGGGCGGGGCCGGTCGGGGCGCTGATGTCTACGCACGCTTCTATTCCTGTAGACAGTGTTGGGCCTCCAAGAGTAGAGGTTTGTAGAACAACAACAAGTTCCCCTTAAGTAAATCACCCAAGGTTTATCGAACTCAGGGAGGTAGAGGTCAAAGATATCCCTCTCAAGAAACCCTGCAATTAAGATCAAGAAGTCTCTTGTGTCCCCAACACACCTAATACACTTGTCAGATGTATATGTGCACTAGTTTGGCGAAGAGATAGTAAAATGCAAGTGATATGGATGAATATGAGTGGTAATAACAATCTGAAATAAATATGGCAGCAAGTAAACATGCAGTAGAACATTAAATAAACGGTGATTCGATATTTGGAAACAAGGCCTAGGGATCATACTTTCACTAGTGGACACTCTCAACAATGATCACATAACTGAATAAATAAATGCTACTTTCAAACACTCTCTTGTTGGATAACAAACACCATTCATTGTGTAGGGCTATAAAAGCACACCTCAAGCCGGAGTAAACAAGCTCCACAACGTCCGGAGTTCATATTAAAGTAACCTCTAGAGTGCATAATAGACCGTTGCAATTTAGACCGAGTACTAACATAGCATACACACTGTCACCAATAGCTATGAAAGGGGGAATAGATCGCATCAATACTATCATAGTAATAGTTAACTTCATAATCTACAAGAGATTACAATCATAACCTACGCCAAGTACTACATGATGCACACACTGTCACCTTTACATCATGGAGGAGGAATAGACTACTTTAATAATATCACTAGAGTAGCACATAGATTAATAGTGATACAAAGCTCATGATCACATAAAGATCACACCATGGGAGAGAGAGATGAACCACATAGCTACCGGTAGAGCCCTTAGCCTCGGGGGAGAACTACTCCCTCCTCATCATGGGAGACAGCAACGGCGATGAAGATGGCGGTGGTGTCGATGGAGGTGACTCCGGGGGCAATTCCCCGTCCCGGCGGTGACGTGGGCATTACCCTTCGAGTAACCGACATTGCCCTATCCTGTATTAACTACTTGGAGGCCCATGAAGGCGCTTGGAGGCAAGACGGGCCACCTGGATGGCGCACCAGAGGATTCCTTGACGGGCAAGATGAAGAAGCAGCCGAACAAGGAAGGATTAGATTTAAAACTAGTGTAAACCTAGTCGTACTCGGTTAGACCTCTTGAGACCTGACCTCCTATATAAAGGCCAGGAGAGGGGCTGCCGAGGGACACAATCAATCTTAGCAACCTTAGCCACCAAAAGCTTAGAGCAAGATCATTATAGCACTTAGCCATCTCGACGAGATCTCAGCCAAACTATTCGGCACCCCATTGTAACCCAATATCTTTGTAATCAAGAACAGACAGGCAGGACGTAAGGGTTTTACCTCATCGAGGGCCCCGAACCTGGGTAAATCGCTCTCCCCGCTTGTCTGTGAACCGATGTCTCATGTCAGCTTGTAGGATTCCATCAATCTTAAGCCCCAATCGGAGGGCATTGCCGAGGAGTACCCTCGACAATTGGCGCCGTCTGTGGGAACCCTGTCGGCACAAGATCGGTCATCGGCAGATCCAGTCATGTCATCAGCAACTTCATCGACACCGTCATCGCCAATCTTGGGAAGCCCGATTCGATTCGGCTCCTATGAATTCACCCCGCACAGCGACTCGTCTCGCTCGACCTTCTCCGATCTGCAAGGCAACATGGAGATGACCTTCGGGAGCGTCCACTACAACGTCAACTCAGAAGGAATCCTTCGGCTGCTGGAGTCGCCCATCTCCGGATCAACGAGTCCAAGCGCGTCATCATCACTCGACCTTTCGGCTGGTCTGACCGGCTCGACGAGTTCGCCCGCGCCCTCGACTCCCCGTTCGACGTCGTCCATGTCGGTTGGATCCGACAATCCCGCATCTTCAGAATTAACCTCGTATTACTGCTTGAACTGTGACACCAGGCACGGGCTGGGATCGAGCGACACACCGTTCATCTGCAATGCCCAGTATTCATCGGGAGAGGACAGCGTTGACATCATCATCCGAGGTGTCACCCGAGGAGCGGCACACCATCAAGTTTACGTTGCTAACAGGGGAGACGGAGATCGCACCCCCCGTTCCAGCAGGCGGGCTAGTTTTGAGAACAGCGCCAGCAACAACAATAGCGACCACACCATCGCAGAGGAGGAGTGGGCAGCAGCCAAAGCAGCCGTGCTTAACAACACATCGCTCCCGGCAGGAACCACGGTTGGCACCCTCAATGCTTACCGCTCTATTTTAGAGAAAAACCGGGAACGATTATTCAAGGAACAAACCACCCTCGAGAGACGCCTATCTGCGGCAGACCGATCTAGCGAACGACGAAGAGGCTCGCAAGGAAGCGCCTCTCGAAGCACTCAAGGGGCAGGAAAGCATCGATCAAGACTATCTAGGTTATCGGAAGACGATGCTAGAGAAATAACATCGAACCTGACCAAGTCCTTTATGACCACGGACACCGCGGGCATGCCACGGCCAAAAACCGTCGCAGGAGCAACCGCCAACCTCGCTGCATACCTCATCAACCAGCGCCCTGAAGGTTCTATGGCTCAAGCCCACCGAGGTGTCCTAGAAAGTCTCACAATATTGGGAGATAATCTAGTTCCGCGGAAGGAAAAAGCCACGTTGCAGGCTAGTGGCTCAAAGCATCATGCGAGAGATGCTCGGGACGAAATCACTCAGAGCAGGATCGACAAAGTAAGGCGACGACGCGCCGCCAGGGAAGAGTATGACAGTGATTCTTCGGATGAGAGTCAAGAGAACGATGGCGAGCTTAGGGGAGCCAATTGTTTAAGCTACAAAATCCGTGAGGCGATGCCACCCAGGAAGTTCAAACCCACCCCTACTGACGCTGCGAAATACGATGGACAGCAGGAGCCAAGGTCCTGGATAGACGACTACCTGCAAACTGTGATTCTGCATAAGGGGAACCAGATAGCAGCAATGCAGTGCTTGCAGCTCTACCTAAAGGATTCAACACGAGCCTGGTTAAGGGGTCTGCCGAAGGGTTCCATCAAATCATGGGACGACCTAGTAGATGCTGTCGTTGCCAATTTCCAAGCAACGTACAAAAGGCCCGTCGGGATCGAAGAGTTACGGCATTGCCAGCAAAAGCAGAAGGAATCAATGCGCGCATACATCGGGAGATTCACCAAACTCCTAAACGCTGCCGAAGATGTATCTGTCGACAGAGCAATCGACGCCTTCAGCGACGGCATCCGACGTGAGAGCTACATAGAAGAACTCGGACGCAAAAAGCCAAAAACCATAACCAAGTTAATGGAAATCGCCAACAGCTGGGCTGATGGCGAGGACAACGTACGAAAGCCGCGACAGCGCAGTGACGATGAGGATGACGATCAGCCGAAGCACGATTCGGATGGTCGAAGGGATCGTCACAAGAGAAGGAAGAACCGCAGCTATGACGACAACAACCTGGTGGCTGCAGGATACTCTGATCGGCAGGACGACCGATATGACGATAGAAGAGACGATCGACATGACGGCTATCAGAGCAACTCTGGGAACCGTGGCAATTATAAACCGCGGCAGCAGAGGACTCCCGAACTGCCTTACGCTGAGCAGATCAACGCTCCCTGTTACTTGCACGCGTATACCGATTCTAAGGACGGCAAAACGAAGTCAAGCCATTTGCTCAGGGACTGTCGGCAGTTCATTGACATGCACAAACTCATCCAGCAGGGAGGACAGCAACCGCTACCACCACCACCACCTCCTCCACCACAGCATCAAGTCCAGCAGGCTCAACCTCACCAACCCAACGAGGCATTCTCACCACCACGTGGGCAGATGAGTATGATCCACAGGACAGGAGTTTCAAGAAGAGAAATGAAGAAGCTCACTCGAGAAATCAACCTGGCAGAAAGCATCATGGCAAACATCCCTGAATATATCGAGTGGTCGTCTCAGAATATTACATTCAGCCGAGCAGACCACCCGATGACCATACCGAAACCAGGACACGCGGCCTTAGTAGTCGAGGCGCAGGTCGGGGGATTCAAGATGAGCAAAGTCTTCATGGATGGTGGAAGCGGACTAAACCTGATATTTCTCGACACGATCAAGAGTATGGGGATCACCATGAGAATGCTAGAAGAATCGGACACTCGCTTTCATGGGATTCTCCCTACTTCACCAGCGTACTCTCTTGGCAAAGTTTACTCGAACGTCGTCTTTGGCAAATCCGACAACTTCGGGAAGGAAAAGATCGAGTTTGAAGTCGTGAGTCGGGAGTCGCGAGTATCACGCTATACTCGGGAGGCCAGCTTATGCCAAGTTCATGGCTATACCGCACTATGCATACCTCAAGCTGAAAATGCCTGGGAGCAACGGGACTAACATTACAGTCTATGGAAGTTTCTCACGCTCGGACAATTGTGATCGAGACTTTCAGAGGATTGCTGCAAAGTTTGGACTGCGGCAGGAAATTACTGACCTTCCTTCGAAGTCATCATCACGCGATACTAAGGAAGAAGAACGCGTCAGGGGGGCAAGGAAAAAGCCAGCCGACCTCGCCCTTGAAGCTTCGGCAGCACAAACTTCTGCAGATAAAGCTTCGGCAGAAAAAGCTTCGGCAGCTGCTGGCGTAGAAGACTTAGGAGACGGCAAGACACTAGCAACCATCGTCCAGGCTCCTGGTGAAATCAACAACGCTTCGGTAACCACTAACACGGTGACCAAGCCAGAAGATGAGAAGAACCCCTTCATTGCTTAAGCAATTTATTAGCATTTAGTTTTTCCCTTTACTTTCAGCGGGACTCCTCGTCTTTCGCCTTCTAGCCTCGTGTTTACTTTGTTAATGAGAAATTAATCCCTTGATGAGCATTGCAGTGATTCGGAGCATCTAAACCGCGCCATCATAAACCTTTCCTACGCCCTTCGGTGAGCAACGGTGTAATGTAATATGCGGCAAACGACCATGCTCCGAAAAAGCCTCTACGAGTGCTAAAAGGATGCAAAATAAACAAGGACACCAACCTTTCCCTTTGCTATAGATGCCTCTACGAGTGCCGAAAATAGCAAGAGTTTGGAAATACACATAAACGCAACCCACGTTCGATATTTTTACTTATGAAAATATCAAAGAACAACGGGCTCATCGACAGATTCATTGCACCCGAAAAATTCGGGAGTGACTGTCGAAGCATACATCGGTTGAAAGCAAAGTTGCGCATACAACAGTTTTAGCAAAACCCGCAACACGAGCTGATCACTCAAATGATTTGCTTACCAACGAATACACATACATCTAAACGAGCAATTAAGATTTGCTCCTTCAAAACTTGCCAACGACACCAACATGGTAAAAATACATATACATGTATCTACCTCGGCTAAAACAATCCAAACACTTGGACAAAGTAGCCAAAATACCCATTTACAAAGACAAACTTAACCCTGAGTTACTCTTGCAGAATGTATTTCTCTTCGGGCACCTTTGAGTCCTTTTCTAACCTATCGACAATTACATTGGACGGCAGTACAACCTTCGGATACAGTGTCTCCAAATCGCCAATTGCGTTGGCGATAGACAACAAATTCGCTGAGGGATACCGTGCAAGGACGAGGGCAAGCGTAAATCTAGCTCCCGCAAACACCTGGGCACGTACCAGGTTCTTGACCTTCTTGGCATTGCTGAATTCTGACATTAACGTCAACAAGGTGGGAGGAACTGAGTTCAAAGGAAACATTGTCTTCCATATAACTCTCAGCCCTTTGTAACACTTGTCGAAGAAGTGGTGGACTTGCTCGACCCGATCTTGGAATTGAGCAACAGCCGAAGCTTTCGAGTGCTCCCTCCAGAAAATTTCGTCGGCTGATGATAGCTGGGTTAATGCGTGCACACGTTCGTGAATCCGCTTGTTCTCCTCCGCACGGTTCAAAGCTATGACTGGCAAAGAAACCAATGGAAGATCAAGCAATGTGTTTTCAACAAAAGAGTAATGAAATCACAGACAAGGGAACTTACAGTTTAAACTTTCGGTGGCCTTGTGCAGTTCAGTAAGAGCGTAGCGCTCTACGTCGGCTGCAATTTCGCCCTTTTTCCGGATAATGGCGGCCAAGGCGTAGGTACTGCGCAGGTCCTTTTCCAACTGTGTGATCCGATCCTTCATACGTTGCACTCGATCATCTTCAGAAAGAGCACCCAAGGAATCATCAACAAATGAAGGCACTGGGAACACCTGCAAGGAAAGACGTCAAAGGCATGACAGATCGATTCGCTTCAACGTCAGAAGGTACTCCCATCGGGAAAATACAAGCAGAAGTATCATAACAAAGAGTGTGCTAGCAACATTGCTAGCACAAAAGTTTATTACAAACAGAAGTTATCCGGCAGGACATTGTTTCACACCAGTTCAAAGGAAAGCTTGCTAGAAAAATTAAATGGCTTGGGTTTGAGTCGATAAACTAGGGCCGGCCGATGTCTTCTTTGATGACACCAGCTCGAGGAGCTGGCGTGCACATTTAAGAGCCGATATCTTGAAGATGCTTAAATCAACAAGTTGCCCATCTTGTTCTTTCGGCAGCTCCTTAGACATTTCTTCAATGTCAGCCTGAAAGCCGTGACCCATTGATGACGCGTAAAGCACACGCCCGTTGGGAACCCCAAGTGGAAGGTGTGATGCGTACAGCAGCAAGTTTCCCTCAGTAGAAACCAAGGTTTATCGAACCAGTAGGAGTCAAGAAGCACGTTGAAGGTTGATGGTGGCGGGATGTAGTGCGGCGCAACACCAGGGATTCCGGCGCCAACGTGGAACCTGCACAACACAACCAAAGTACTTTGCCCCAACGAAACGAGTGAGGTTGTCAATCTCACCGGCTTGCTGTAACAAAGGATTAGATGTATAGTGTGGATGATGATTGTTTGCGGAAAACGAGTAGAACAAGTATTGCGATAGATTGTATTCGGTGTAAAAGAATGGACCGGGGTCCACAGTTCACTAGAGGTGTCTCTCCCATAAGATAAATAGCATGTTGGGTGAACAAATTACAGTTGGGCAATTGACAAATAGAGAGGGCATGACCATGCACATACATGATATGATGAGTATAGTGAGATTTAATTGGGCATTACGACAAAGTACATAGACCGCTATCCGAGCATGCATCTATGCCTAAAAAGTCCACCTTCAAGGTTATCATCCGAACCCCTTCCAGTATTAAGTTGCAAACAACGAGACAATTGCATTAAGTATGGTGCGTAATGTAATCAATAACTACATCCTCGGACATAGCATCAATGTTTTATCCCTAGAGGCAACAAGACATCCACAACCTTAGAACTTTCGTCACCGTCCCGCATTTAATGGAGGCATGAACCCACTATCGAGCATAAATACTCCCTCTTGGAGTTAAGAGTAAAAACTTGACCAGAGCCTCTACTAATAACGGAGAGCATGCAAGATCATAAACAACACATAGGTAATAGATTGATAATCAACATAACATAGTATTCTCTATCCATCGAATCCCAACAAACACAACATATAGCATTACAGATAGATGATCTTGATCATGTTAGGCAGCTCACAAGATCCAACAATGAAGCACATAAGGAGAAGACGACCATCTACCTACTGCTATGGACCCATAGTCCAGGGGTAAATTACTCACTCATCACTCCGGAGGCGACCATGGCGGTGAAGAGTCCTCCGGGAGATGATTCCCCTCTCCGGCAGGGTGCCGGAGGCGATCTCCTGAATCCCCCGAGATGGGATTGGCGGCGGCGGCGTCTCTGGAAGGTTTTCCGTATCGTGGCTCTCGGTACTGGGGGTTTCGCGACGAAGACTATATGTAGGTGGAAGGGCAGGTAAAGGGGCGTCACGAGGGGCCCACACAACAGGCCGGCGCGGCCAGGGATTGGGCCGCGCCGCCCTGATGTCTGGCCACCTCGTGGCCCCACTTCGTAAGTCCTCCGGTCTTCTGGAAGCTTCGTGGAAAAATAGGCCCCCGGGCGTTGATTTCGTCCAATTCCGAGAATATTTCCTTACTAGGATTTCTGAAACCAAAAACAGCAGAAAACAGCAACTGGCTCTTCGGCATCTCGTTAATAGGTTAGTGCCGGAAAATGCATAAATAAGACATATAATGTGTATAAAACATGTAGATATCATCAATAATGTGGCATGGAACATAAGAAATTATCGATACGTCGGAGACGTATCAGCATCCCCAAGCTTAGTTCTCGCTCGTCCCGAGCGGGTAAACGATAACAAAGATAATTTCCGGAGTGACATGCCATCATAACCTTGATCATACTATTGTAAGCATATGTAATGAATGCAACGATCAAAACAATGGTAATGACATGAGTAAACAAATGAATCATAAAGCAAAGACTTTTCATGAATAGTACTTTCAAGACAAGCATCAATAAGTCTTGCATAAGAGTTAACTCATAAAGCAATAAATCAAAGTAAAGGTATTGAAGCAACACAAAGGAAGATTAAGTTTCAGCGGTTGCTTTCAACTTATAACATGTATATCTCATGGATATTGTCAATGTAACGTAATATAACAAGTGCAATATGCAAGTATGTAGGAATCAATGCACAGCTTCACACAAGTGTTTGCTTCTTGAGGTGGAGAGAGATAGGTGAACTGACTCAACATAAAAGTAAAAGAAAGGGCCCTTCGCAGAGGAAGCATTGATTGCTATATTTGTGCTAGAGCTTTGGTTTTGAAAACAAGAAACAATTTTGTCAACGGTAGTAATAAAGCATATGTGTTATGTAAATTATATCTTACAAGTTGCAAGCCTCATGCATAGTATACTAATAGTGCCCGCACCTTGTCCTAATTAGCTTGGATTACCGGGATTGTCATCGCAATACACATGTTTTAACCAAGTGTCACAAAGGGGTACCTCCATGCCGCCTGTACAAAGGTCTAAGGAGAAAGCTCGCATTGGATTTCTCGCTTTTGATTATTCTCAACTTAGACATCCATACCGGGACAACATAGACAACAAATAATGGACTCCTCTTTAATGCATAAGCATGTAGCAAAAATTAATGTTCTCATATGAGATTGAGGATATATGTCCAAAACTGAAACTTCAACCATGGATCATGGCTTTAGTTCGCGGCCCAATGTTCTTCTCTAACATTATGCATGCTCTAACCATTAAATGAGTGGTAAATCTCCCTTACTTCAGACAAGACGAACATGCATAGCAACTCACATGATATTCAACAAAGAGTAGTTGATGGCGTCCCCAGGAACATGGTTATCGCACAACAAGCAACTTAATAAGAGATAAAGTGCATAAGTACATATTCAATACCACAATAGTTTTTAAGCTATTTGTCCCATGAGCTATATATTGCAAAGGTAAAGAATGGAAATTTTAAAGGTAGCACTCAAGCAATTTACTTTGGAATGGCGGAGAAATACCATGTAGTAGGTAGGTATGGTGGACACAAATGGCATAGTGGTTGGCTCAAGGATTTTGGATGCATGAGAAGTATTCCCTCTCGATACAAGGTTTAGGCTAGCAAGGTTATTTGAAACAAACGCAAGGATGAACCGGTGCAGCAATACTCACATAAAAGACATATTGTAAACATTATAAGACTCTACACCGTCTTCCTTGTTGTTCAAACTCAATACTAGAAATTATCTAGACTTTAGAGAGACCAAATATGCAAACCAAATTTAGCAAGCTCTAGGTGTTTCTTCATTAATAGGTGCAAAGTATATGATGCAAGAGCTTAAACATGAGCACAACAATTGCCAAGTATCAAATTATTCAAGACATTTTAGAATTACTACATGTAGCATTTCCCGATTCCAACCATATAACAATTTAACGAAGAAGATTCAACCTTCGCCATGAATACTATGAGTAAAGCCTAAGGACATATTTGTCCATATGCAACAGCGGAGCGTGTCTCTCTCCCACACAATGAATGCTAGGATCCATTTTATTCAAACAAAACAAAAACAAAAACAAACCGACGCTCCAAGCAAAGCACATAAGATGTGATGGAATAAAAATATAGTTTCAGGGGAGGAACCTGATAATGTTGTTGATGAAGAAGGGGATGCCTTGGAGGCATCCCCAAGCTTAGACGCTTGAGTCTTCTTGAAATATGCAGGGGTGAACCACCGGGGCATCCCCAAGCTTAGAGCTTTCACTCTCCTTGATCATAGTGTATCATCTCCCTCTCTTGATCCTTGAAAACTTCCTCCACACCAAACTCAAAACAACTCATTAGAGGGTTAGTGCACAATTAAAATTTACATGTTCAGAGGTGACATAATCATTCTTAACACTTCTGGACATTGCACAAAGCTACTGAAAGTCAATGGAATAGAAAAAATCCATCAAGCATATCAAAACAGGCAATGCGAAATAAAAGGCAGAATCTGTCAAAACAGAACAGTTCGTAAAGACGAATTTTATTGAGGCACCAGACTTGCTCAGATGAAAATTCTCAAATTGAATGAAAGTTGCGTACATATCTGAGGATCACTCACGTAAATTGGCATAATTTTCTGAGTTACCTACGAGAATTAGGCCCAGATTCGTGACAGCAAAGAAATCTGTTTCTGCGCAGTAATCCAAATCTAGTATGAACCTTACTATCAAAGACTTTACTTGGAACAACAATGCACAAAACTAAGATAAGGAGAGGTTGCTACAGTAGTAAAAAACTTCCAAGACTCAAATATAAAATAAAAGTACTGTAGTAAAAACATGGGTTATCTCCCATAAGCGCTTTTCTTTAACGCCTTTCAGCTAGGCGCAGAAAGTGTATATCAAGTATTATCAAGAGACGAAGTATCAACATCATAACTTGTTCTAATAATAGAATCAAAAGGTAACTTCATTCTCTTTCTAGGGAAGTGTTCCATACCTTTCTTGAGAGGAAACTGGTATTTAAAATTACCTTCCTTCATATCAATGATAGCTCCAACAGTTCGAAGAAAAGGTCTTCCCAATATAGTGGGACAAGATGCATTGCATTCAATATCCAAGACAACAAAATCAACGGGGACAAGGTTATTTTTAACGGTAATGCGAACATTATCAACTCTCCCCAAAGGTTTCTTTATAGCATTATCAACAAGATTAACATCCAAATAACAATTTTTCAATGGTGGCAAGTCAAGCATATCATAAATTTTCTTAGGCATAACGGAAATACTTGCACCAAGATCACATAAAGCATTACAATCAAAGTCATTGATCTTCATCTTAATGATGGGCTCCCAACCATCCTCTAGCTTCCTAGGAATAGAAGCTTCACGTTCTAGTTTCTCTTCTCTAGCTTTTATGAGAGCATTTGTAATATGTTTTGTGAAAGCCAAGTTTATAGCACTAGCATTAGGACTCTTAGCAAGTTTTTGTAAGAACTTTATAACTTCAGAGATGTGGCAATCATCAAAATCCAAACCATTATAATCTAAAGCAATGGGATCATCATCCCCAATGTTGGAAAAAATTTCAGCAGTTTTATCACAGACAGTTTGAGCAGTTTTAGCAGTTTCCGGCAGTTTTGCAAGCTTTGCATTAGAAGTGGAAACATTACCAACACCAATTATTTTACCATTGATAGTAGGAGGTGCAGCAACATGTGGAGCATTAGCATTGCTAGTGGTGGTAATAGTCCAAACTTTAGCTACATTATTCTCTTTAGCTAGTTTTTCATTTTCTTCTCTTTCCCACCTAGCATGCAATTCGGCCATCAATCTTATATTCTCATTAATTCTAACTTGGATGGCATTTGCTGTAGTAACAACCTCGGACATAGCATCAATATTTTATCCCTAGTGGCAACAGCACATCCACAACCTTAGAACTTTCTGTCACTGTCCCAGATTTAATGGAGGCATGAACCCACTATCGAGCATAAATACTCCCTCTTGGAGTTAAGAGTAAAAACTTGGCCAGCAGCCTCTACTAATAACGGAGAGCATGCAAGATCATAAACAACACATAGGTAATAGATTGATAATCAACATAACATAGTATTCTCTATCCATCGGATCCCAACAAACACAACATATAGCATTACAGTATAGATGATCTTGATCATGTTAGGCAGCTCACAAGATCCAACAATGAAGCACATAAGGAGAAGACGACCATCTAGCTACTGCTATGGACCCATAGTCCAGGGGTGAACTACTCACTCATCACTCCGGAGGCGACCATGGCGGTGAAGAGTCCTCCGGGAGATGATTCCCCTCTCCGGCAGGGTGCCGGAGGCGATCTCCTGAATCCCCCGAGATGGGATTGGCGGCGACGACGTCTCTGGAAGGTTTTCCGTATCGTGGCTCTCGGTACTGGGGGTTTCGCGACGAAGACTATATGTAGGCGGAAGGGCAGGTAAAGGGGCGTCACGAGGGGCCCACACAACAGGCCGGTGCGGCCAGGGCTTGGGCCGCGCCGCCCTGATGTCTGGCCACCTCGTGGCCCCACTTCGTAAGTCCTACGGTCTTCTGGAAGCTTCGTGGAAAAATAGGCCCCTGGGCGTTGATTTCGTCCAATTCCGAGAATATTTCCTTACTAGGATTTCTGAAACCAAAAACAGCAGAAAAACAACAACCGGCTCTTCGGCATCTCGTTAATAGGTTAGTGCCGGAAAATGCATAAATACGACATATAATGTGTATAAAACATGTAGATATCATCAATAATGTGGCATGGAACATAAGAAATTATCGTTACGTCGGAGACGTATCACCCATCATAAGTTGGAAGGCAAGGAGGGCACCATAGGTACGCGAGGTGCGTTTGAATACCTCGATAACCTCCTTGGTGTCAACCACGAAGGCGTCGATCAGCTGCCCCAGAGTTCTGTTTTGGTTGACCTTGGGGAAGATCATCGAGTGCATCCGCGCCAAGGCACCTTTTCCCTTTTCAAGAAGCTCCCGCGTAAGCTGGTGGGAGGCGAGAGTCATCGACACACCATTTGCCGGAGAATTGTTTGGAACTTTGTCCAAGGCATTGGCGGGGATGTTGGCAGCTTCTGCAAGAAAATAAAATGAAAAAGGTCGTTGACAAAGGATCGAGTCCGTAAGTGCAAAAATCGAATAGAGGTATACAAAGGAGATTACCAAGTAAAGTCAAAGAAGACTGACGAAGGAGTTCATCCCTCTCAGCCGCCCGAGCTTCGGCAGCCAGTCTGGTTTCCTCCTCTTCTCTCAGCCTCTCCTTCAGCTTGCCCAGTTCTTCCTTCAGGGAGTCGACTTCCTGGCGGGCTTCGGCAGCTATCTTGACTGCACCGTCCAACTTTGAGGAGGAAGATTCAACTTCCTTCTGCAGGCGAACCTTCTCTGCCTCCAGAGAAGTGTATTGGGAAGCAAAGGCCTCCAAAGAGGAGATAACTCCTCGCAGGTCCTAAAGGAAAAAGGATATTTGATGAAGAATCATTAAGCAAGATATGCATCAGAAAAGTTCATGTTGTAATCAAAAAGACTTACAGAAGGGGGAGTCCTGGCGGCGGCAGTTGAAGGAGCATCTTTCCCTTTAGAAAGGGAGGAAGCTGTCGATATTTGAGCTGCGGGGGTTGCTTTAGGAACCGATGCTTCGGAAGCAGCGACGTCCGGTGGAGCAGCCCCGGATTTTGCCTTCTTAGCCGGCAGCTCGACGAAACCTTCGTCACTGTGAAAGGAGATAATTGACAAAAATATTGAAAGGAATGCAAGAAATAAAAAGGCAAAATATGACTTGAAGGTGCTTACATATCGAAGAGATCGTCTTCATCGGCAAAGCCGCCGGTCGATCTCTTCACGAGCGAAGCCCTGGTCTCCTCCACAGCTGCATTCACAAAGGTATCACGATCAGCGTCATCATCATGCATTGATCTCTCTGTGTCGCACGCGTTGTCGGCTGAGGAAGGAAGATCGGTGTGGGCAGCCTCTGAATTTATCGGGTCATTATGTTCACTCTCTGGGCTTGTGGGCCCAACACTGTGAAAGTCAACATGGATTGAGGAGCCTCTTCCCTCAGAAGTATCATTTGGCGAATCACGCAAGTCGCCCGAAACTATGGGGATCTGCCGAAGAAAGGAGCAAATGAGAACAGCGGAAATTATGTCGACTGAGAAGAAGCAGCGTAGTAAAAGTATAAGGAGGAAAAATTACCTCTGACAGTGTTGGGGGGATGACCCCCGGTATGCCAAAGGCATGCCAAACCGGATGGTTTGAGCCATCAAGATACCGGTTTAATGTTTATACCGGAGCACGAAGTTAAGAGTTTGGCTAAGTAAAGCTAAGCCGGTATCCCCAGGAGGGGTATACCGGAGCCAGATAAAGGAGATACCGGGCCACCGATAAGAAGTGCACTGACGTACGTCGGCAAGACTGGTCAAAGATTCTCTCCAGAGCTAGAGGACAAGGATGAGCTAAGCAAAGTAGCTTTAAACGAAGCCGTGACGATAAAGAAGAGGATGACGCTGAAAGAAGCCGGAGGACGTCAGCCTCCCTGATTAAAGAAGACCCCGGCGTCATTTATGATTAAAGTAACTTTGTATAGTAGTTTGTCTAGTCAAAGATGCCATTAGGGTTTCTTCCTCTGTAAGCCACCTTCTCCCCTATATAAGGAGAAGGGGCACCCCCGTACACGGGTAAGTGAGTACGATGCGATCTATGTGAGACCTTGTATCCAGAAACTTGTAACTTGTTGAGATCAATGAAGAGAAGGATCTAGAGCAGAGTTCTTCCTTGTGTGTTTCTTCTTCTACCTTTGCCTTTGGCTAAGTTCTTGAGGAAAGCATCCGGAAGTTCATCCAATCTAGTCAAAAACCCTCCCCCGAATCCTCTAGCGCCCATTCGGCCCCAACTTAAGCCATCCTATGGCATCTGTCTGTTCACCACGACGACAGTTGGCGCCGACCGTGGGGCATGAAGTGGCGCTTGCTGGAGTTCACATTCGGGCGGGCATCCTCGACGTCGCCGGCCAGCGGACCGTGTCTGCGATCGTGCAGCGCATCTACTCCATGGACTTCATCAACGACAACGCGGGCTGCTTCGCCAACGGCGGCATCTTCCCCAAGAACGGCCGCGTCATCGAGTTCGGCAGCCACCGCGTCTACTTCGGCACTGTCCCTGTGCGCCAGCGCCTCTCGCCGGTGCTGGTGGCGCCGGATCCGCCAAGGTGGCTATGTGCTGGCCGCGCCGCCGGTAGCGTGGAGGTGATGATGGCTGGTGCGGTTGACGCTGGCAAGGAGGCTGTGAACGAAGGTGCCGGTCGTGCGGCATCGACCTGTGCGGCCAAGCCACCGCTGGAGCGCGACGCAGGTGCTGCGGGAACATCTTCCGCACCACCGGAGACACCACTTCAAGCGGCGATGAACGTGCTGGCGACGCCCATCGCGCGTGAACATCGACCCGGCAACGGCTCGAGGCGGAGCCGGGAGGCAACGCGCAAGAAGCTGCTGGTGAACGGCGCCGACATCGTCCGGGCGCAGTGCGAGCTGAACCTAACCCTACGTGAGTATAACGCTGCCCATGGCTTTGCTTCTGTTAGCGCTCATGTTGCTAGGATGCCGGAAAACCGGCTTAAGGCTCGCAATCTAGATCAGGATTTGCGTAAGGAGATTCTTTCCGGCAAAAGTACCTCTGCATCTGTGAGCATCGTAGAGAAACCTAAGTACAAGAGCCCGGATAAAACCATAAAAGATGCTAAGGCTGCAGTAGAGCTGTGCGAGTCGCTTTCTGGAGAGGCTTTGGCAAAACAGCAAGAGCGTGTTAGAGATTTGCTTGAAACTATTGAGCAGCAGAATGCTGAGCAGCTTGCTAAGTTGAACAAAGTTGTGGCCTCAAAATCCGCGCGTTCAACAAAGAATGCCGGAAGCAAGTCCCATGGGCAGGCATCGTCCCCCCATCCGGACAGAAGAAAAGAAAGAGAGATGAACGCGCAGCAGATGACTATGTACGATCCGGTTCTTGCCGGAAAGCAGCAAGCCGGGCAACACGATGTCGGTAGAAAAAGCCAAGGGGCAGATCAAGGCTACGCCAGGAGAGGCTATGCCGGAAACAATCATGCCGGTAGACACGAAACCGGGCAAAATTATCGAGCTGCAAGGGCAGCGTACGAAGAGGAGGAAACACTTCCCCCAAGGTACCGGCAGGCAAGGGCCGCGGTACCGAAACGTTACGATGAAGCTGATTCGACAAGACTCACGGCACACCGGAACCCGTTGGGAGAACGCGTGGGAGAAAGACACCTGCCAGAACGGGATGCGAGGCACCGTCTGGATAAAGTGTATTTGTCAGAAATAATCGAGGCAGAAGGTCCTCCGGGTCCAAAATGCTTTGGTCCAAGGATCATGAAAGATGAACCACTCGGCCCGCAACTTCCAGTTGCCCCGTGACACAAAAACATATGATGGCACCACTAAGCCGGAAGACTGGCTCACGGATTACGTGACCGCGGTATACGTCGCTGGTGGCGGAGGAACCGTAACCGGTGGAGGAAACCGGCGTTGGGCCGTGAGAATTGTACCATCATTCCTAGTGGGACCGACACGAATCTGGCTGAACAACTTGCCGGCAGGAAGCATAAACGGTTGGTTGGACTTTGAGGAAGCTTTTGTGAGTAATTTCACCAGCACATACCGGAGGCCCAACAGGCCTCAGCAGCTCGCTTTGTGCGTGCAGCGCCCACAAGAAACAGACCGGGACTACTTGGCCCGGTGGAACTCCACGAGAAACTCCTGCGAATGGGTGATAGAGGCGCAAGCCATTGCTTGGTTTTGCAATGGATGCCGTAGAGGTTCGCCGTTGTGGCAAAAGCTGCAGCGGAACATGCCGGTAACTCTGGCGAGATGATACGTGTGGCAGATAACTACGCATTGGGAGACCCATTGCAACCGGCGGTGCAAGCTGAGCCGGAACAATCAAACCCGCCTCAGCAGCAATACCGAGATAACCGGAACAACAAGAGAAGGGAAGATTTCCCGGATCGAAGGTACGGTCCGCGGCAAGTTGCTGCTGTGCAAGATAACTCTGAGGCCAGCGGAGAACCGGATCGCAGCCATGGGCAGGTCCTAAGAAACAATGGGTCGAAAAGAAACCATGGGCCCAGAAAAAGAATTGGCAGGAACCTGGGAAATATACCATGGAAGCCGCGATGGATCAACCTTGCCGGTGGCACACTCCGAATCCGGCTCACCCATCGAATCACCTGACGAAGGACTGTTCTTGGACCAAGTAGCTCAAGGGAGCAGTAAAAGATGCGTAGGCACAAGGCTGTACCACAATGTTACCACCATCTCAAGATATGCTACATCAGCATCAGTTACCACCACCACCACCGCTTACCGGAGCAAATGCTCTACCAGTACAGCCTCAGCCAAACCGGCAGCAACATCAGCAAGTTCATCAGGTGGGAGAGGGCAATAGCCAACCACCTCCACCGGCACCTTTGGACCGGAATGTTTATCACGATCCGGACATGTGCTGTGTTGTGTTCGTCACTGAGCCAACCGACAGGCAGAGCCTACATCACCGTTCCATGGAAGTGAACGCTGTGATGCCGGCAGTACCAAAATACATGCTGTGGTCAGATCAAGAGATCTCCTGGTCGTTCAAGGATCACCCCAAGATAATGCCTAATCCGAGTGGTTATGCTCTCGTGGTGGACCCAATCATGCATGGGCCTACGACTCGAGTCAAGTTCAGCAAAGTGCTGATAGACAATGGAAGTAGCATAAACATCATGTACCGGCACACCAAGCATACGCTGGGCATAACAGAAAACATGCTTCAGCCAACTCGTACAACCTTCCACGGAATCGTTCCGGGCCTGTCCTGCGCACCAGTGGGAAAAGTCCGGGTGGATGTGTCATTTGGAGGACGTGACAATTGCCGGGTTGAAAACATTGAGTTCGAGGTGGTGGACTTAGATAGTCCTTACCATGCATTGCTGGGGAGACCGGCATTGGCAGCCTTCATGGCCTCAACTCACACGGCCTATCTCAAGATGAAGATGCCGGCACCTCGTGGACCCTTAACTGTAGTGGGAAACTACAAGATCTCGCTGGAAACTGCTTCCGCCTGATCAAACCTGGCAGAATCGCTGGTGATTGCAGAGGAAAAGAGGAGGATGCAAACTGCGGTTGCGCTGGCTCAGTCCTCACAGTTGAGCTTAGCGGCAATGAGTGCAAACTTGGGCACACCGACGTACAAGCCAACAAAAGAAACAAAGGACATTGTGCTGGATCCGGCTTACCCTGAGCGTACCGTACGTATCGGTGCCGGCCTCAGTGAGGCATAGGAAAGCGCGCTCGTCAGCTTCCTCCGTGAGAATCGGAATATCTTTGCCTCGTCTACTGATGACTTGGTAGGTGTTCCGAGGGAGCTGGCTGAGCACTCTTTGAACGTCCGGAAGGATGCGAAGCCGGTGCGGCAACCTTTACGCCGGTTTGCTGAGGATAGGAGGAAGATCATTGGAGAAGAAGTGACAAAGTTGTTGGTTGTTGCCGGTTTCATCGTGGAAGTGCTGCATACTGAGTGGCTAGCCAATCCGGTGCTGGTCGAAAAGAAGAAAGAAGAGAACCTTGAAGCAAAAGTTCCAAAGGTGTGGCGCATGTGCATCGACTACACCAACCTGAACAAGGCTTGCCCAAAAGATCCTTTCCCCTTACCCCGGATCGATCAGGTGATTGATTCCACTGCTGGGTGTGAGTTGTTGTCTTTCCTAGATGCTTATTCCGGTTTCCATCAAATCCCCCCGAAAAAGGAAGATCAAATAAAAGCTGCGTTCATTACCCCGCACGGGGCTTATTGCTATGTCACTATGCCTTTTGGTTTGCGCAACGCCGGTGCAACGTACCATGCTGTATGCAAAAATGTTTGTTTGATCAAATTGGAAAAAATGTGCAAGTCTATGTGGATGATGTCGTGATAAAAACCAAGGTAAAAGATACCTTAATCGACGATATCCGGCAAACATTCGATAACTTAAGAAGGTTCCGGATGAAACTTAATCCGGCAAAATGCACCTTTGGTGTTCCCGCCGGCAAAATGCTTGGCTTTCTCGTATCAAGCCGGGGCATTGAGGTGAATCCGGTAAAGATCCGGGCAATAGAAAGAATGACCATACCGCACGATCTCAAGGACGTGCAGAAGTTTACCGGAAGCTTGGCATCGCTGAGCCGGTTCATAAGCAGGTTGGGAGAAAAAGCTCTGCCACTCTATGCTCTCATGAAAAAATCCGATACGTTCGTCTGGACCCCTCAGGCAGACGCGGCGTTTAAAGAGCTAAAAACAATGCTAGCCACAGCACCAATATTGGCTTCGCCTTTGGAAAGAGAACCCATGTTGTTGTACATAGCAGCAACCAACCGGGTGGTAAGTGTTGTTGTGGTAGTAGAAAGAGAAGAGGAAGGAAAAACCGTGCAGAGGCCGGTATACTACCTGAGCGAGGTGCTCTCCCTCTCAAAACAAAACTACCCGCACTTCCAGAAAATGACTTATGGCGTGTTCATGGCCGCCACAAAGCTTAAGCATTACTTTGAGGAGCACCCCATGAAAGTGGTGAGTGAGGCACCCATTTCCGATATCATGTGCAACAAAGATGCTAGCGGCAGGATCGCAAAATGGGCAATCCAGATATCGCCGTACGTACCGGTATACGAAAGAAGATATGCCATAAAATCGCAAGCTTTAGCTGATTTCTTGGTTGATTGGGCGGAAATGCAATACAAGCCGCCGGAACACAAGATAGAATACTGGAAGATGCACTTTGATGGATCCAAACTCAAAGAGGGTCTAGGTGCCGGTGTGGTACTTACCTCACCTAAGGGAGATCATCTCCGGTATGTTTTGCAAGTGCATTTCAGGGCATCAAACAATGTCGCTGAATACGAGGCTTTGATCCATGGAATTAAGGTCGCAAAAGAAATCGGTGCACACCGGATCATTTGCTACGGAGATTCAGATCTTGTGGTGCAACAATGTTCCGGAGATTGGGACGCAAAAGATGCCAACATGGCCTCATACCGGTTTCATGTGCAAAAGATTGCCGGCTTCTTTGAGGGCTGTGAGTTTCACCATGTGCCACGAGCAGAAAATGAAGTCGCGGATGCTTTGTCCAAGCTGGGCTCATCTAGGCAAGAAATTCCTCCCGGAATAGCCTTGGCACACTTAAGAGTACCATCGATCAAACCGAGTCCGGAGTCGGAATCCATCTTCGTACCGGAGTCACATGTTGTACCAATGGATATCGATGAAGGAAACCCGGGGACTGTTCCGGCAAACTCGGGGACTGTCCCGGTAAACTCAGGGACTTCTGCGTCCACTTCGGGAGAAACAATGCTGGTGGATAGCATGGAGATAGACGTACCAGTGTTCCTGGTTCGGGAGGCACCATCTTGGGTTAAACCTATTAAGGAATTCCTGATCAACGGCACTTTGCCGGTTGACGAAAATGAGTCCAGAAGAATTCAGAGGAGATCCAAAGCATACACCATCATCAGTGGCGAGGTGTACAAGAGAAGTGTTACCGGTGTCCTTCAAAGGTGTGTGGAACCGGAGGAAGGAAAATAAATGCTTGCGGAAATTCACCAAGGGGAATGTGGGCACCACGCTTCGTCAAGGGCGCTGGTGGCAAAAGTATTCCGGCATGGGTTCTATTGGTCCACTGCTTTGGAAAACGCTGAGGATTTGGTAAGAAAATGCAATGGATGCCAGAGGTACGCCAAGCAAAATCATACCCCAACATCCGGCTTAAAAACCATACCGCTAACTTGGCCGTTTGCTGTTTGGTGCCTTGACATGGTTGGCCCATTCAAAACTGCAAGAAGCAGCATGACCCACATCCTAGTAATGGTGGATAAGTTCACAAAATGGCTCGAGGTGAAACCTATCGCAAAATGTGATGGGCATACAGCTGTGAAATTCTTGAAAGATGTTATCTTGCGGTATGGCTACCCGCATAGCATTATCACCGACAATGGAACAAACTTCGCTCAAGGTGAGTTCAAAAGATTTTGCGAGGATAACAATATCCGGTTGGATTTGTGCTCAGTGGCACACCCACAAGGCAATGGCCAAGTTGAAAGAACAAATGCCTTGGTACTTTCCGGTATCAAACCAAGACTCATCGATGCGGTGGAAAAGTCACTGGGATGTTGGCTCGATGAGCTACCATCAGTGCTGTGGAGCATAAGAACGACTCCAAACCGGTCCACCAGATACACTCCATTCTTTATGGTTTACGGAGCAGAAGCGGTCATACCAACCGACATTCTCCATGACTCACCAAGGGTGCAGCTCTATACCGAGCAAGAGGTAAAAGAGGCCCGAGAAAATGATGTGGACTTGCTAGAAGAAGCAAGAGAATTGGCATTGGCAAGAACAACCATTTACCAGCAAAACCTCAGACGCTATCATAGCCGGAAGGTTAACCCGAGGGTATTCCGGGAAGGAGATCTGGTGTTGCGCCTAGTGCAGCGCACTGAAGGCCGGCATAAGCTTTCACCCCCATGGGAGGGACCTTTCATTGTGAGCAAAGCTCTCCACAATGATGCCTACTACCTGATCGATGCACAGGAATGGAAGAAAGGAAAGGCGGACAGATCCGGAGAGGAGACCAAGCGTCCGTGGAACATAGCTCTGTTGCGTCCTTTCTACTCATGAAGTTGTGGTGTAAGAAGTTCCTTTTGTACCTTATTTGCTATGAATAAAAGATGTCGGGACCTCGAATGAATCTCGGGGACTACCCCTATTAAAGTTGCATGCAATATGTTTTTTTTTCAGTTTACCGGTTGCTTGTTGAACATTTTTTCTTTCCGGTTTAGTAACATGCTAAACCTACCGGAGTCTTCGACTCTGCTGCTGTCCGCAACCCGGCTTCATGGCAAGCAAGATAAACCGGTAGGAATTAAGCACGTGAACGACGAAAAGAGAGAGTGGGAATGAACAGTCCGAAAAAGTTTAACTAACCCCGGTTGTACCGGTTTTTTGTGAAAATTTCGAATTATTTCTAAGTTCAAGAAAGTGCTTGCTTGGCGAAAGAACTTTGTGACTCGTACGCCAAAAAACCCAGAGAGGTAGGCAGAGGCAAAGCAAAAGAACCAAGTGTGCATCGAATTGGATGCGGAAGCAATTTCGGAATCTTTGCAGTGCAAGATAAAAGCAGAACGATAAGCAAAATGCTAAGTTAACAGACAAACACAACTTAATAAGCTACCGGTAGAACATACCGGCAGATAATATGGTACCACAGCCAAAAGAACGGCTAAGTTTTATATTACATCATAAACCCCGGCATACCGGGGTAGAATTTGACGAGCATTGTTTTGAAGTAAGCAGGACAGGCAAACATATCACAGGAAGTACTTAAGCAGTAGGAGCTTCGGGAGGAGCAGCACCAGCCTCTGGAGCTTCCGGAGGCGCATCACCAGCTCCCGCTCTGGCATCTTCATCTTCCTCGTCCTCTCCTTCTTCGTTGTTGAGGTCGTCCTTGACGTCGGGAGGAGGGGGATGAAGGTGCGAACCGGGGCGTACTCTGCGATCCGGTAGGCTCGATCCTGCCGCTTCGCGGTGAGGACCGGATCCATGTCGGTGGGAGCGTTCTCGCGCACGCCAAGGAGGGCGTCCAAGTCCAGGTCTTCGTACCAGGAGCAGGCGACGCGTAGCGCCGCATCCGCTCCGGCACGAGCCGCTGAGCACTGCCACTCGCGGATTCGCCGGCTGGCACCCTTCAGGCATTCGGAGGTAAGCGTTAAGTTTGCCGGCACCTCCTGCTCAGGCCACAGCACCTTGAAGAGGTGGATCGCCACGTCGGGCAGATCGGCAAGGTTCCGGTCCACCGCTCGCATGTGAGCGACCCGCGCAGAGAGTGCGACCAGGTGGTCATAAGGATCCCACGGTGCGTCCGGGTTCTTGAACTCCTGCTGGACCCGGCGCTCGGCCACCTTCTTCTGCGCATGCAGCTGTGAATCCGGAAAGAGCCCTGCAGGACAAAGAAAAAGGATAAGGACATGCTACCGGAAAAAGTAAGCTTGTAGGCAAAAACCGGAAAAGAAAGAAAAGAAAAACTTACTGAGGGCGAGCGCGTCGGTTTGCATGACCAGTTGGTCATACTCCTTCTGTTCTCCCTCCAGGAGCGTGGCCCGATCCTCGGCTGCTTTCCGCGCCTTGGCTCCCTCCTCTAGCTCCGCCCGCAGCACCACGGTGGAGTTGTTGGCATCCTCCAGAGCTTCGTTCAACTTGGCCTCAGCGGTGGCTTGGGTGGCCTTCATCGCCTCATTGTGCTTGAGCCTGAGCTGGATCAGCTGGTCCTTCAGCCCCTTGGAGTAAACCTCCTGGGCGTCCAGAGCCTCGCGATGCTCCCGGATGAGCTGCTCTTTTTCACCTAGAGCCCGGAAAGAAAGCGTTAACAAAATTGCAACTGGTAAAATGGAGAATGACAAGTCAACCGGAAAAGAAGGAGCGGTACCTTGGAGTGTGGCGAGCTGAGTTTTGAGAGCTTTGATGGAAGCTTCCGGGATAGCTATTATACAAAAAGGTTTGTGAGTGCTAGAAGAGAAAAGCTTCCGGTAAGAAGGTGCCGGAGGCACAGAAACTCACCTTGGCACTTGCTGTGCGCTTCAGCAAGATCCCGGTGCTCCCACAGAAGCTCCTCAAAGAGGTGCCTCCGGGCGTCGGCCGTGCTCTGTTCAAGAAAAAGTGTTATAAAAAAGATGCCGGTTTGTTGAGGTTTCTACCTAAGTTTGGCGCTAAGAGCTATGTTCTTAACCCGAAACTCGGGGACTGGCTATACCGGTTTTTTGAGGTTTCTACCTAAGTTTGGCGCTAAGAGCTATGTTCTTAACCCGAAACTCGGGGACTGGCTATACTGGTTTTTTGAGGTTTCTACCTCAGTTTCGCGCCAAGAGCTATGTTCTTAACCCGAAACTCGGGGACTGGCTATGCCGGTTTTTTGAGTTCTTTACCTAAGTTTCGCGCTAAGAGCTGTGCTCTCAACACGAAACTCGGGGACTGGGAAGATAGACAGGATCCGGAAAGAATGAGACCGACATGAATTGAAAAATTACAAAGGGTTTGGTGAAACTTACCACCACGTTGTTGGTGGCATCGTGCCACGCGTTGTCGAGCTCCTTCACCGCACGCCGCAGCCGCATGAAGTGCTCCTCCGTGCACCGAGGGCCAGAGGGGTCCAGCGCCGGAAGCCAGTTCTTCCCCAGGCCGCGTGTAGCTGCGGACACATCCACATCATTCCACTTCTCAGCGTATGGAAGCAAGTGCCCCAGCTCACGGCCTTCACGCTTAAGCTCTATGATCCGGCCTAGGACACCGGAAGGTTTTTCTCCGGCCGCGGCAGCGGCGGGGCCGACATGCAGCACCAAGGATGAAGTCTCAGAAGCCGTGGCTTTCCCCTTAAAGGGTTCTGGCTTGAGGAACTTGATAAGTTCTGGCGGCGGCGTTGGCGTGGCCCCGCTTTGCTCGACGTTGGGAGTTTCCGGCGGAGGCATGGGCGAGGTCTTGGGCGGCGAAGGTGCGTCCTGCCCCAAGGTAGAGCTTGCCGGCGCAGAAGAGTCTGGCGCAGGCTTGGTGGGGGAAAGAGTTCGAGCTCTTCTTCTTCTTTCTTTTCGGGGCGGAAAGAACCTGAGGTTCCGCCCGCCCGGCAGCTTCTGCATCGGCGCCGATGTTGCTGGCGCCGGTGTCTTGTGTCTCTAGAGGGGGGACGAGGTCCTCCTCCGCGCGGTGATCTGGAGGTGTAGGGGCCGCGCGCCCCGCACTTGAAGTGCCTCCCAGAGGGGAGGCAGAAGGGTTGCCGGTACCAGAGGGTACCGGGCTTGAGTGAGGAGGAGGAGTTGAGGTCCTTGCGGTTACCTCAGAGCTCTCCGGCTTCGTGCCGCTGGCGCTCTTGGAGAGCTTAAGCGCAGGGCTGAACAAGAAAGAAAGATGTGAGTCCGGCAAAGATGCCGGGAGATCTAAGCTTACCACCGGAAAGATTAAACCGGTACCTTAAGATATGGGAACCTGGCATGGTCCGTTGGATAGGATCCACCGGACTATACCAGCTTCGGGGACTAATGTTGGGGGGATGACCCCCGGTATGCCAAAGGCATGCCAAACCGGATGGTTTGAGCCATCAAGATACCGGTTTAATGTTTATACCGGAGCACGAAGCTAAGCCGGTATACCCCTCCTCGGTATCCCCAGAAGGGGTATACCGGAGCCAGATAAAGGAGATACCGGGCCACCGGTAAGAAGTGCACTGAAGCACGTCGGCAAGACTGGTCAAAGATTCTCTCCAGAGCTAGAGGACAAGGATGAGCTAAGCAAAGTAGCTTTAAACGAAGCCGTGACGATAAAGAAGAGGATGACGCTGAAAGAAGCCGGAGGACGTCAGCCTCCCCGATTAAAGAAGACCCCGGCGTCATTTATGATTAAAGTAACTTTGTATAGTAGTTTGTCTAGTCAAAGATGCCATTAGGGTTTCTTCCTCTGTAAGCCACCTTCTCCCCTATATAAGGAGAAGGGGGCACCCCCGTACGCGGGTAAGTGAGTACGATGCGATCTATGTGAGACCTTGTATCCAGAAACTTGTAACTTGTTGAGATCAATGAAGAGAAGGATCTAGAGCAGAGTTCTTCCTTGTGTGTTTCTTCTTATACCTTTGCCTTTGGCTAAGTTCTTTAGGAAAGCATCCGAAAGTTCATCCAATCTAGTCAAAAACCCTCCCCCGAATCCTCTAGCGCCCATTCGGCCCCAACTTAAGCCATCCTATGGCATCTGTCTGTTCACCACGACGACAGACAGTGGATGATCAGCATCGAGAGGAGTGTAAGAAGATATCAATGGAATTGAGTCCTCTTGACTAAAGAGAGTAAGGCGACGGACTTCATCTAGCAGCTCCTTTTCCGACAGTTCAGCAACATTGATCCTGGTCTCATCTTTTGGACCCGTATACCACATTGGACGAACTCTTGCCATGACTGGTTGGACCCGACGTTTCAGGAACACCGCTGCTACCTCTGTACCGATCATGGTTTGACCATCGGCCTCTTTGATTCGAAGGAATTTGGCGAATAATTCGTCGGCTGCTGTCCTTTCGTCGGATGAAAGAATGTTCTTCCAAGAATCTTTCGGCTTAGCCTCAAGGACGTCGGCAAAGCAAGGAAGCTGGGATTCGGTTGTCAAAGAATCTTTGACAAAAAATCATTTTAGTCTCCATCCTTGCACAGATTCTCTCATTGGGAAACTGAAATAGTTAACCTCCGAGCGAGCCACAAACCCCACGCCTCCGATAACGAAGGATCCGTTGCTGCTGTTGTACCTCTTAACATAGAAGATCTTCTTCCACAACCCGAAATGAGGCTCGATGCCAAAAAATGCCTCGCAGAGGGTGATAAACACAGCAACGTGAAGGATCGAGTTGGGAGTGAGTTGCCATAGTTGCATTTCATAAGTCCGTAGAAGGCGAAGAAGGAACTCATGGGTAGGAAGCGAAAGACCCCGATATAGGAATGATAGGAACACCAAGTAAAACCAGCGGGAGGATTGGGCCGAGAAATCGCACCTGGAAGTATCACGTTCCCCTCGTCGGGGGAGACTAATCCAAGGCTTCGGGCCCTCTTCTCATCACGTTTTGTGATGGAGGACGCCAGCCAATCTCCTGGCTTGGCTATTGGGCCTGGTGGCGCTGGCGGCGCCGGAGCTGGGGGAGGAGCGTCTGAAGAACTCTTCTTTGGAAGAGTGGAGGAAGATTTGGCGGCGGCACCACCGGTCGTGGAGCTGCCGGCGGCAGTAAGGCCCTTCTTCTTCACCATTGTGAGATCTGGGGGAGATTGAAGGAGCGGTGGTGGCAGCGCAGCAGTTACGGAAGGAAGAAGAAGAAGAAAGGCAAAAGCAGATGTGGGAGAACATTAGGGATTTTTTGGCCCTTGAAGATCTTAAGAGGAGAAGAACTGCGTGGGCACGTGTCGTTTATGCCAGTTTATCAAGTGGACCTTTTTCCGATTGATGATTGCGGGAATCGAGGAGACGCCTTGGTAACTGTGCGAGAAGGGTGGAAATTGCTTGAAAATAGGATCAGACAGGGAGAGAATGGGCCCGGTGGGTCGCGTCTTATCAGTCAAAATCAAGATGTCGTAAAACGTCATCAATAACGTCATGAAGAATGCTTGAAGCACTCGAAGAAATGAAAATTTAACGGATGGTGAACTTGAGTCTAAGCACAGATTGTGAAGCATCTGCACTTAGACTCGGGGACTACTCCCATCGGGAGCGCTGACGCGCACCCGATAAATCAAGGACTCGAGGAAGAAATGAAGAGAAAGGTGGCTGCTCGGCCTGAGTCTACGCACGGATTACAAGCATCCGTACCTAGACTCGGGGGCTACTCCCATCGGGAGCGCTGAACGCGCACCCGACAGAACTTTTTTGCACTCCAGAATCATGCCCGGGGACTTGATTCTGTGTACAGTAACGTTGTTTTGCCATCGGCAGTTAACCAACAAAAGTTGGGCACGTTACTTATTATCCCTTGAAAGTGGAAAATATATCGGACGACCGATGAAGACTCGCAGAAAAACTTTGGCAGAGTAGAACAACTTGAGTCTACGCACGGATTACAAGCATCCGCACCTAGACTCGGGGGGCTACTCCCATCGGGAGCGCTGACGCGCACCCGACAGAAGAAAGATGATGCTGACTCAAGATGAACAAGAACAATCAAGGAGAAAGAACATCAAAAGGAAGCATGCTTTAGTCTCAACCCGAACTATGTTCGGCTAGACACTCGGGGGCTACTGACGTGGGCATTACCCTTCGGGTAACCGACATTGCCCTATCCTGTATTAACTACTTGGAGGCCCATGAAGGCGCTTGGAGGCAAGAGGGGCCACCTGGATGGCGCACCAGAGGATTCCTTGACGGGCAAGATGAAGAAGCAGCCGAACAAGGAAGGATTAGATTTAAAACTAGTGTAAACCTAGTCGTACTCGGTTAGACCTCTTGAGACCTGACCTCCTATATAAAGGCCAGGAGAGGGGCTGCCGAGGGACACAATCAATCTAGCAACCAAAAGCTTAGAGCAAGATCATTCTAGCACTTAGCCATCTCGACGAGATCTCAGCCGAACTATTCGGCACCCCATTGTAACCCAATATCTTTGTAATCAAGAACAGACAGGCAGGACTTAAGGGTTTTACCTCATCGAGGGCCCCGAACCTCGGTAAATCGCTCTCCCCGCTTGTCTGTGAACCGATGTCTCGTGTCAGCTTGCAGGATTCCATCAACCCTAAGCCCCAATCGGAGGGCATTGCCGAGGAGTACCCTCAACAGGCGGCGTACCGGAACAGAGATTCTGTCCCCCGAAACTTGTCTTCGCGATGGCGGCGGCTACGGAACTCTTCGTGAAATATCGTCGGGTGTTTAGGGTTTTCGCGACGGAGAGAATATATAGGCGAAGGGGCGATGTCGGTGGAGTCCCGAGGGGCCCACACCATATGGCGGCGTGGCTAGGGGTGGGGCCGCGCCGCCCTAGGGTGTGGCCGCCTCGTGGCTCCTCTTCGTCTCCTCTTCGGTGTTCTGGAAGGCTCTGCGGAAAATAAGACCGTGGGCTTTTGTTTCGTCCAATTCCGAGAATATTTCCTGTGTAGGATTTCTAAAACCAAAAACAGCAGAAAACAGGAACTGGCGCTTCGGCATCTTGTTAATAGGTTAGTACCGGAAAATGCATCAAAATGATATAAAGTATGAATAAAACATGTATGTATTGTCATAAAACTAGCATGGAACATAAGAAATTATAGATACGTTGGAGACGTATCAAGCATCCCCAAGCTTAGTTCCTACTCGCCCTCGAGTAGGTAAACAATAACAAGAATAATTTCTTAAGTGACATGCTACCAACATGATCTTGATCAATACTATTGTAAAGCATATGAAATGAATGAATTGATTCAAAGCAATGGTAAAGATAATGACTAAACAACTGAATCATATAGCAAAGACTTTTCATGAATAGTACTTTCAAGACAAGCATCAATAAGTCTTGCATAAGAGTTAACTCATAAAGCAATAGATTCTTAATAGAAGGTTTTGAAGCAACACAAAGGAAGATTTAAGTTTCAGCAGCTTGCTTTCAACTTTCAACATGTATATCTCATGGATAATTGTCAACACAAAGTAATATGATGAGTGCAAATAAGCAAATATGTAAGAATCAATGCACACAGTTGACACAAGTGTTTGCTTCTAAGATAGAAAGAAGTAGGTAAACTGACTCAACATAAAGTAAAGGAAAGGCCATTCGCAGAGGGAAGCAGGGATTACTCATGTGCTAGAGCTTTTTATTTTGAAAACATGGAAACAATTTTTGTCAACGGTAGCAATAATTCATATGTGTTATGCATAAAACCTCCTATAAGTTGCAAGCCTCATGCATCGAATACCAATAGTGCTCGCACCTTGTCCTAATTAGCTCGGATTTCCATGGATTATCATTGCATTACATATGTTTCAACCAAGTGTCACAAAGGGGTACCTCTATGCCACCTGTACAAAGGTCCAAGGAGATAGATCGCATTTGATTTCTCAATTTTGATAGATCTCAACTTGAGGACATCCATACCGGGACAACATAGAAAACAGATAATGGACTCCTCTTTAATGCTTAAGCATTCAACAACGAGATAATATACTCATAAGAGATTGAGGATTAATGTCCAAGCTGACACTTCCACCATGATACATGGCTTTGGTTGGCGGCCCAATGTTCTTCTCTAACAATATGCATACTCAAACCATTTAATCATGACAAATCATCCTTACTTCAGACAAGACGAACATGCATAGCAACTCACATGATATTCAACAAAGGTGTAACAGGTTGATGGCGTCCCCAGATAACATGGTTACCGCTCAACAAGCAACTTATAAGAAATAAGATACATAAGCGACATATTCTTTACCACAATAGTTTTTAGGCTACTTTCCCATGAGCTATGTATTGCAAAGACAAGGAATGAAATTTTTAAAGGTAGCACGCAAGCAATTTACTTTGGAATGGCAGAAAAATACCACATAGTAGGTAGATATGGTGGACACAAATGGCATAAGTTTTGGCTCAAGGTTTTGGATGCACGAGAAGCATTCCCTCTCAGTACAAGGCTTTGGCTAGCAAGGTTGTTTGAAGCAAACACAAGTATGAACCGGTACAGCAAAACTTACATAAGAACTTATTGCTAGCAATATAAGACTCTACACTGTCTCCTTGTTGTTCAAACACTTTTACCAGAAAATATCTAGACTTTAGAGAGACCAATCATGCAAACCAAATTTCAACAAGCTCTACAGTAGTTCTCCACTAATAGGTTTAAACTACATGATGCAAAAGCTTAAACATGATCTATTTGAGAGCTAAAAACAATTGCCAAGTATCAAATTATTCAAGACAATATACCAATTACCACATGAAGCATTTTCTGTTTCCAACCAATAAGCAATAAATGCAGCGGCTTCTAGCTTTTGCCATTGAACATTAAAAGTAAAACGAAGAACACAAGTGTTCATATGAAAAAGCGGAGCGTGTCTCTCTCCCACACATGGATTGCTAGGATCCGAATTTATTCAAACACAAACAAAAATAAAAACACACAAACGCTCCAAGTAAAGCACATAAGATGTGACGGAATAAAAATATAGTTTCACTAGAGGTGACCTGATAAGTTGTCGATGAAGAAGGGGATGCCTTGGGCATCCCCAAGCTTAGATGCTTGAGTCTTCTTGAAATATGCAGGGATGAACCACGGGGGCATCCCCAAGCTTAGACTTTTCACTCTTCTTGATCATATTATATCATCCTACTCTCTTGACCCTTGAAAACTTCCTTCACACCAGACTCAAAACAATCTCATTAGAGGGTTAGTGCATAATAAAAAATTCACATGTTCAGCAAGGACACAATCATTCCCAACACTTCTGGACATTACCCAAGGTTACTGAAATTTAATGGAGCAAAGAAATCCACTCAAACACAGTAAAAGAGGCAATGCGAAATAAAAGGCAGAATCTGTCAAAACAGAACAGTCCGTAAAGACGAATTTTTTTCGAGGCACTTAACTTGATCAGATGAAAAAGCTCAAATTGAATGAAAGTTGCGTACATATCTGAGGATTACTCATGAATTTTCGCAGATATTTCTGAGTTTTCTACAGAGAGATCTACTCAAATTCGTGACAACTAGAAATCTGTTTCTGCGCAGAAATCCAAATCTAGTAACAACCTTACTATCAAAGACTTAACTTGGCACAACAATGCAATAAAATAAAGATAACGAGAGGTTGCTACAGTAATAACAACTTCCACGACACAACAAAACAATAGCAAAATAAAAACATGGGTTATCTCCCAAGAAGTGCTTTCTTTATAGCCATTAAGATGGGCTCAGTAATTTTAATGATGCACTCGCAAGAAATAAGAGTTGAAGCAAAAGAGAGCATCAAAAAGCAAATAAGAAACACTTTTAAGTCTAACCCACTTCCTATGAAAAGTAATATTGTAAATAAACAAGTCATGTAAGCATAATGCAATAAGCATAGGAAGGCAACACAAGCGCAACTTCAAGATTCTCAACATAAAGAGGAGAAACTTAATATTATTAAGATGCATATAACCATGTTTCCCTCTCTCATAATAACTTTCAGTAGCATCATGAACAAACTCAACAATATAACTATCACATAAAACATTCTTATCATGAGCTACATGCATAAAAGTATCATTACTCTCCACATAAGCATAATCAATTTTATTAGTAATTGTGGGAATAAAACTATCACAACCATCATTGTAATTATCACAAATTGCAGACATGGTATAATCATAATAAACTTTATCCTCCATAGTAGGTGGCACCAAAATACCACTATCATTATAATCATCATAAATGGGAGGCAAAGTATCACCAAAGAAAATTTTCTCCTCAAAACATGGGCGACTAAAAATATCACAACCAGCTTCCCCAAGCTTAAATTCTTCCATAGCATTAGCAATAATAGTATTCAAAGAGTTCATGCTAATAACATTGCTACAACTATTTCGCAAACAAAGTTCCATTGGTTTTTTAATTCTCTCTTCAATATAAAAAGATCTATAATTTTCTTGTCCTAATTCAATATAAAGTTCATAAAGATCTCTAATTTTCTTGTTGTTTTCCATTAAGCCTAACTAGTGAAAATAAAAACAAGAAACAAAAAGATATAATTGCAGGATCTAAAGGAAATAACTTCGAGCACTCACACACCGGCAACAGTGCTAGGAAATAGCTTAGTAGTCGGAGGATGTGAATACCTTTTACCTTACCTCCCCGGCAACGGCGCCAGAAAATAGCTTGATGTCTACGCATGCTTCTATTCCTGTAGACAGTGTTGGGCCTCCAAGAGCGAGAGGTTTGTAGAACATCGACAAGTTTCCCTTAAGTGAATCACCCAAGGTTTATCGAACTCTGGGAGGTAGAGGTCAAAGATATCCCTCTCAAGCAACCCTGCAATTAAGATACAAGAAGTCTCTTGTGTCCCCAACACACCTAATACACTTGTCAGATGTATAGGTGCACTAGTTCGGCGAAGATATAGTAAAATGCAAGTGATATGGATGAATATGAGTGGTAATAACAATCTGAAGTAAATATGGCAGCAAGTAAACATGCAGTAGAACAGTAAATAAACGGTGATTCGATATTTAGAAACAAGGCCTAGGGATCATACTTTCACTAGTGGACACTCTTAACAATGATCACGTAACTGAATAAATAAATGCTACTTTCAAACACTCTCTTGTTGGATAACAAACACCATTCATTGTGTAGGGCTATAAAAGCACACCTCAAGCCAGAGTAAACAAGCTCCACAACGTCCGGAGTTCATATTAAAGTAACCTCTAGAGTTCATAATAGACCGTTGCAATTTAGACCGAGTACTAACATAGCATACACACTGTCACCAATAGCTATAAAAGGGGAATAGATCGCATCAATACTATCATAGTAATAGTTAACTTCATAATCTACAAGAGATTACAATCATAACCTACGCCAAGTACTACATGATGCACACACTGTCACCTTTACATCATGGAGGAGGAATAGACTACTTTAATAACATCACTAGAGTAGCACATAGATTAATAGTGATACAAAGCTCATGATCACATAAAGATCACACCATGGGAGAGAGAGATGAACCACATAGCTACCGGTAGAGCCCTTAGCCTCGGGGGAGAATGATACGTCTCAAACGTATCTATAATTTCTTATGTTCCATGCTACTTTTATGATGATACTCACATGTTTTATACACATTATATGTCATTATTATGCGTTTTCCGGAACTAACCTATTGACGAGATGCCGAAGTGCCAGTTCCTGTTTTCTGCTGTTTTTGGTTTCAGAAATCCTAGTAAGGAAATATTCTCGGAATTGGACGAAATCAACGCCCAGTATCTTATTTTTCCACGAAGCTTCCAGAACACCAGAGAGAGACCAGAGGGGAGCCAGGGGGCCCCACATGCCAGGGCGGCGCGACCAAGGGGTGGGGCGCGCCCCCTAGTGTGTGGCCCCACCAGGGCCCCTCCGAGGCTGCCCTTCCGCCTACTTAAGGACTCCGTCGCGAAAACCCTAAACGAATAAGCCACGATACGAGAAAAGTTCCAGATCCGCCGCCATCGCGAAGCCAAGATTCGGGGGACAGAAGTCTCTGTTCCGGCACGCCGCCGGGACGGGGAAGTGCCCCCGGAAGGCATCTCCATCGACACCACCGCCATCTTCACCGCCATCGCTGTCTCCATGATGAGGAGGGAGTAATTCTCCCCCGAGGCAGAGGGCTCTACCGTAGCTATGTGGTTCATCTCTCTCTTTGTGATCTAGTTGAATATCATCTATGTGTTACTCTGGTGATGTTATTAAAGTAGTCTATTCCTCCTCCGTGATGTAATGTTGACAGTGTGTGCATCATGTAGTACTTGGCATAGGCTATGATTGTGATCTCTTGTAGATTATGAAGTTAACTATTACTATGATAGTATTGATGCGATCTATTCCCCCTTTCATAGCCTGAAGGTGACAGTGTGCATGCTATGTTAGTACTCGGTATAATTGCAATGATCTATTATGCACTCTAAGGTTATTTAAATATGAACATCGAATGTTGTGGAGCTTGTTAACTCCGGCATTGAGGTGCTCTTGTAGCCCCACACAATTAATGGTGTTTGTCATCCAACAAGAGAGTGTAGAGAAAGTAGTATTTGTTTATTCAGTTATGTGATCAATGTTGAGAGTGTCCACTAGTGAAAGTATGATCCCTAGGCCTTGCTTCCAAATAGAAAAGGCACTCACACTCCTCCCACGCCAGCAAGCTATTATCTGGCACCGTTTATTTATTGTTCTACTACATGTTCGTTTACTGCATCTTTACTTCCTGCAATATTATCACCATCTATACCACCTGTGTTTTACTATCTCTTCGCTGAACTAGTACACCTATACATCTGACAAGTGTATTGGGTGTGTTGGGGACACAGGAGACTTCTTGTATCGTGATTGCAGGGTTGCTTGAGAGGGATATCTTTGTCCTCTACCTCCCTGAGTTCGATAAACCTTGGGTGATTCACTTAAGGGAAACTTGCTGCTGTTCTACAAACCTCTGCTCTTGGAGGCCCAACACTGTCTACAGGAATAGAAGCGTGCGTAGACATCAGAGAACTACTCCCTCCTCATCATGGGAGACAGCAACAGCGATGAAGATGGCGGTGGTGTCGATGGAGATGACTCCGGGGGCAATTCCGCGTCCCGGCGGCGTACCAGAACAGAGATTCTGTCCCCCGAAACTTGTCTTCGCGATGGCGGCGGCTACGGAACTCTTCGTGGAATATAGTCGGGTGTTTAGAGTTTTCGCGACGGAGAGAATATATAGGCGAAGGGGCGATGTCGGTGGAGTCCCGAGGTGCCCACACCATATGGCGGCGCGGCCAGGGGTGGGGCCGCGCCGCCCTAGGGTGTGGCCGCCTCGTGGCTCCTCTTCGTCACCTCTTCGGTGTTCTGGAAGGCTCTGTGGAAAATAAGACCGTGAGCTTTTGTTTCGTCCAATTCCGAGAATATTTCCTGTGTAGGATTTCTAAAACCAAAAAACAGCAGAAAACAGGAACTGGCGCTTCGGCATCTTGTTAATAGGTTAGTACCGGAAAATGCATCAAAATGATATAAAGTATGATTAAAACATGTGGGTATTGTCATAAAACTAGCATGTAACATAAGAAATTATAGATACGTTGGAGACGTATCAGGCGCGGCGGTGGGAGGGCCGGGGGGAGGAAACCCCCCGGCGACGGGAGGCGGTAGGCGACGCGGAGGCGGCCGGGCGGGAAGGGGCGGAGGCGGCGCGGGGGCGGCGCAGGGGCGGCCGGGTGCGGGAGGCGATGGGGCACGGAGGCGGCGCGACGGCGGAGGAGGCGGTGCGACCGGGAAGGGGCGGAGGCGGCGCGGGGGCGGCCGGGCGCGGGAGGCGGTGGGGCCGGGAACGGGCGAGGCGTGGGAGGGCCGAGGGGGGGGGGGGGCGGAGGCGCGAGAGACGCGAGAGGCGGCGGCGGGAGGGCGCGGGCGATCGGAGGGGAGGGAGGCGGCGACGGGAGGGCGCGGGAGGCGGCGCGACGACCGGAGGGGAGGAAGGCGGTGGCAGGAGGGTGCGGCGTCGAGCTGAAAAATCCCTCCCGCGTTCGTTCGCGAAGGGAAAAGAGAGGAGTAGGGGTTGAGGCAAAAATGCCTCTCCAACCCCCACTTCTACAGGTTAGAAGGGGAGTAGGGGTTGGACCTGGGATTTTTTTTAGGGATTTAGAGGTTCTAGTCTACGCGTTTTTGTCGCTCAAAACTGTAAAAATGCAGTTATTTTTGAGGATTTGAGAGTTTAGGGGTACTACTAATGATGCTCTGAAAGCGAGAAACAACTTCGTGAGAAACCAATTACGCCCTTGGGCGAGATTGTTGTTGCGCCGGAGTGCATGGAGGTGATGCAGGGTTTGTAAAGTAAGAAGCCGGATTGCATGGAGGTGATGCAGGGCTATCAAACTAAGAATTTAGGAGCTTTTAGCCAGATCCTGCGAAAGATCACCACTGAGGCACGATCGATGGGCGGGATCTCCTTCCGCCATGAGGGATGAAATTTTAATACCGAAGCTCATAAGCTTTCTCGGATGTCAACTAGTTTACCTTTTGGTCGACTATTTAGTTCTCAAACCTGCCTTGCGTGTTAAGCTTTCTTTTAATGGTTCTTAACAATTAGTGGATTGGCAGGAAGTCATTGAAAAAAGAAAAAGGAAAGGAGTCACAGTTTCCTGATATTTTTAAGATAATGAGTTATAACAGTTGGTGTAAAATTTTGATGAAAAATAACTCTACTCTATGTATTCCCTCCGTCACATCAAAAGTGTCTCCCATTGTCAAAATTTGGCTGGTGATATTTTTTTATATTAGAAATTTCAAGGTCTAAATGGCTGGCAGTATTTTTTGTTGGTCTTGAAAGGCTCCGAGAGCATCCTATGCATGATTCGTTGGGGTAAAGTCGGTTGGGGTAAAGTCGGTGACATGGCCTATGTAGTGTGCATTAGAGGACCTCCAGCCGTCTCCTCGACGAGGCTTACGGCATCATTTTTTTCATCTGGACAGCGTTATTCGGCCCAGCCCCGTTTCCGGTTTCTCTTTTTCCCTTAGAAAAGAGCCTAAATCCATCCAAAAAGCCCAGGCCATCCCCGGTCCCAGAGGTGCGCCCGGGGAGTCCGGACGAAACAAATACGCGCGAAACATCAAGCGGGCCCGCTGTGTCGATCACAGAAAGGCTAGTTCCCTCCATTTTTTTTGTTTTCCCCCAAAAATGTGCAACATATCCTCATTTTCCCTGCCGAATTTCGGAAGAGCTACCGCCATTCCCCACAGTTGCAGCTCCTCCTCTTCCCTTCCACGACCATGCCGCCGAAGAAGATCGACGACGACGGCGCACCAAAGGCGAGGAAGCCGCGGGCGCTGAAAGAGAGGCCGCCGGGTTGGTCAAACGCAAGGTGGGCGATGGACGTGGAGCGGTGCCAAACCGAAACTCGCGGCAGGGCGGAGAGGGAGAAGAAGCTCGCGGCGAAGAGGGCGGCGGCGGTGGAGGAATAGGCGAGGCAGGTCTCCATGTCCATGAACATGGGCCAGCCGCGCGTCGGCCTATTCTCCGATCCATGGCCAATCCAAGGGACGATCGGCTCCTTCGACCTTCTCACCGGTGTCACCGGCCATGTTCCACGACAGCTACGTCGCTGGCATATCAAGGTTTACGCCATCACTGCCGGAGTACGACGTCGACCACTACGAAGGCATCTCGCCTGCACTGCGCCAAGGGCTGCTCTCCTTCTCCAACCCCGGGATGCCGCCGCCGAACGATGATGTGATCCACGAGATGATCACGTCACGCTCCATGACCGCCGTGTCGAGCCCGGGTTTCTTCACGCGAGAGGAGGCCAGAGCGACGAAAGCCGTCGCGTCGCGGGGTGCCGCCGACGATCAGAACGGGGTGTTCAGAGATGGCACCCAAGACTTCGACGAAGAAGAATAAGACCAGGCCGACACCGAGGAGGAGGACGCGCCTGATCCTACAACGACTGGGAAGGGGAAGAAGAAAAGGAAGAAGAACTCGCCGCCGGCCGAGTCACAAATCAATTGGACGGGCAAAGAAGTGGAGTGCCTCGCCGAAGCTTGGAAGACCATCTCCATGAACGACATTACCGACGCCAATCAAAACTATGAGACGTATTGGCAGCAGGTCAAGTTGGCGTTCGATGAACGCAAGATCGTCGATCCCTACTTCAACAAGATGGTGATGGTGCACATCGACAAGGCCATGGGCACCCATTGGGGGATCATGTAGGCGGCGTGCAACAAGTGGCACGACATACAGGAGGAGATCGAAGCTCGCCCGGTGAGCGGCGCCGACTTTGAGCAAAAGGTGAGCTTACTCGCCTTGTCGTCCGTCGATCATGGATCGCCGAGATTTAATCTTGATTCGCCGGTCTGTCCTGCAGATGCGTGGTGCTTTCGACATGTACAACGACGACACCGATAGCCAGACGTTCAAGTACCTCAACGTCTTCGCCCGCATCGAGAATTGTGGCAAGTGGGCGGACGTACGTCGGAACCTCGCGAAGAACAAGGACGAGCAGTACAACCCCGATGCTCCAGCCCCTGCCGCGTCGGCGGGCCGCCCCGAGCTTGGCCAGAAGAAGCTGAAAGAATTGAAGAAGGCGGGCCATCCCGCCGAAAGGTTGCAAGCGTCCTTCGACAAGTGCTGGACCGACGCGAGGGTGCACGGCGCCGGCAGGGATGACAAGTATGCCGTCAGGTGGAATGAGATGCTCGCCAACCAGGGCGTCCAGATCGCCTTACTGAACGCAACCTCTGCGGCGAAGATGCGCCTACATGAGTATAGGACTCTTCGTTCCATCAACCCCTGTGAAGCGACAAGGGTTGCTCGGGTCCGCAATCCTCACTTCTACACCGACACTCAAGAGAGAATATTCAACGATGACTACCCTCGTCCCAAGACCAAAGTGGTTGATCAATGGTATATCAACATTGGCCATATGGAGAATGAGGCATATTTTCATGAAGCCCTGGAGATTTGTGGGGAGTTTGGATTGCTTCCCATTATGGCTCTCAAATGCAATTATGATGAATCTCTCGTGACTCAATTCTTTGCAACGGTGTATTTTCATGAGGATAAATCTCGGTCCATTACCTAGATGACTCGTGATGTGGTGCTCATTGCCACTTGGAGTGAATTTAGATGTATTCTGGGTTATACTATTCCGGAAGAATGTGAGAAGGAAACTAGTGGTTGGAGGTTCCATGATGGTCTGAATGCAAGCTCCAAGGATGTGTTAGCTCCTCTTTATATGCATGGTAAATGCAAGCTTGGGTACACTTCCCGTCTTCAGCCAATATATGATATCATGCTACGCATCTACCGTGTGAGACCATTACCGCCAAAGTAGGCAACTTTGATGAGATTCACTCTTTTGTCATTGATTTATTGCTTCAAACACACCTCCGGAGGGGCAAAGGGATGAAGATGGATGTCATGGATTGCTTGTGGAATCAGATTTATTTGCGTATGGTGGAGAAGAGATCGCCTTCATTTGCTCCGTATATCATTAAGTCCATTTGCTCGTCTCATTTCCAAATCAAGCTGCATGCAATATAAGCTGCATGCCTGGGTGGCGCTGCGGCGTCGCTGTTGGACGGCGGATCGAAGGCTGCGCCGCGGCTTGCCCACCCACACGCTGTGCCCCCTTTGTAATGTCGTCGACGAAACTCTCGGCCATCTCTCGCTCTATTTCTTGTTCGCCCAGGGGGTGTGGGCCGGTTTGGTGGCTCGGCTAGGTCTTCGGGACATCGTTCCCGCCGGGGATGATGGCATCAACGACTGGTGGCTCCGGGCGGTCCATCGGTTCCCGCCGGCAGATATAAATAAGGCTAACTCGCTCATCATGCTTACCCTGCGCATGCTTTGGCTCGAACGCAACGCCAGGGTATTTGATGGGAAGATGTCGCCGGTGAATGTTACTTTGAGCCTAGTCCTATGCGTGGTGGCCTCTCTTCCTTTGTAAGGGACATTTTGGTCCGCTTCTTTATGCTTAATACAATGACACGCATATCTCCTGCGAGTTGTAAAACAAATATTTCCAAATGTAATGGCGCCATAATCAAAATAGCTAAATACAAAGTATTTATTTTTTATAATTACAGCAGAAAAATCGAGGTCTAAATACTAGGGTTGAAAATGAAACGGAAACGGACGGAAACATGTTTTATCGTTTTTGTTTCCCTCTATCATGCCTGAATCGAAAATGGAATCGGAATCCCCGGAAACGAATATGGAAACGGAAATCATCGGATACGAATACAAAACGAATACGTAGCGGATACGATACGAAATCAGATATTTACCACAATACAATACGGCATAATATCTTGATTCGTGGACCGAGAGAGACCCATAAACAAATAAACAATAAGATAAGAAATATCACTTAACTTCGACAAGCAGCAGTTTAGCATAAAGTAACACACATAGTTTAACACTTCACAAGAGATTTTCGAGTAGACACTAAAACTCACAATCCTCATGAAAAATATAGAAAACATGCATGCTTCAGCAGTAAAGCACCACGTAGGCTTGATACAACTAACCCGTGGCCAAAATAAGGGTTAGAGTAATTAGTGGACTTGATACGTGGCAAAGCCTGGTTTCATGTGTAAATATAGGCCTACTAAATACACAGGCATCTCTGGATTATATTTTCGGAAATTTTCCGTATTTATTTTTCCGGAATTTCCTCTGTCGTTTCCGTTTCCGTCAGAAAGAGCTCCCTCGTTTTATTTTCCGTTTCCGTTTATGCTTTTGCCATTTCCGTTTCTTTTCCGCAAAATACCGCTTCCTTTTTCGTATTTGATCCTTTATTTCCTTTTTCTTCGAAATCGGATGGAAAGTTTCCCTTTCATTTTCAACCCTACTAAATACCTGGCGGTAATTAGTTGTTGTGCTCAATAGGGCGAGAGAGCATCCTATGCATGATCGTTTTGGGGTAAAGTCGGTGACACGGCCTAGCTAGTGTGGATTATTATCCATCCAATCCCAATCCTGTGTGGAGTAAAAGTAACTGCCTTCCCCCTTCTCTGACCCGACCCCAGAAGAGATTTCCCAACATTTCCAAACCCTCGTTTCGTCTCATCGCCCATCTAAAACCCCAGCGACCGCCGCAGCCCGCAAGAGGAGGAGGAAACCCCACCCCCACGTCTCCTGCCGCCATGGACGCCACCCCCGTCGCCACCCGCCTCCGCCGCTCCATCCCCGACCACGACGCCTACACCGTCCGCGTCCTCGACCGCCGCGTCGCCGCCCTCGCCACCGCCCACCCGGGCGACGCGCGCCGCTGGATCTGCAAGACCCGATGGCTCCACTACCCGCTCCTCTGCTCCGCCCGCCTCGTCGTCGGCCTCGGCGTCCAGTGGACCCCCGTCCGCGGCCGCGCCCGCGCCGACACGCCGCCGCCGGCCACCCTGCAGCTCTGCGTCGGCCACCGCTGCCTCGTCTTCCACCTCGCCCAGGTCCACCCCGACGACGTGCCCGCCGCGCTCCACCGCTTCCTCGCCGACCCGCGCGTCGTCTTCGTCGGGTACGGCTCCGCCTACGACCGCCGGATGCTGCGGGACCACTACGGCCTGCACGTCGAGTGCGGCCGCGACCTGCGCGCGCTCACCGGGATGGGGAACGCCTCCGTCCAGCTCATGGCGGAGCGCTTCCTCGGATACCACGGGATCACCAAGCCCGTCAGCGTCGCCATGAGCGCGTGGCACGCGCCTAGGCTCTCCGTCGAGCAGGTGGAGTACGCCTGCGTTGACGCCTACATCGCCTTCCGCCTCGGCGTCCTCCTCTGCCACGCCGCCCCTGGGCCTCCCCGCGCGCCTCCCGTGAACGTCCACGCGCCTCCTCGCGCCCCCGCGACCCAGCTCCACCGCGCACCGCCACGCGCGCCTCCACCTGCCCGGGAGATCGTCCACGCGCCTCCTCGCGGCCCCGTGCCCCAGCCCCACCGCGCGCCGGGTCCTGCTCGGGTGCTCCCCCGCGCACCGCCTCCCGCTCCACGCGCTTCGGTGATCGTCCCCGTGCTCGACCTCCACCGCGCGCCGGGTCCTGCTGTGGTGTTCCCCCGCGCATCGCCTCCCGCACCACGCGCTCGAGTACGCCCCTGCACGCCGCCTCCCGCTCCACGCGCTCCGGTCGGGAGCAGCAGCAAGATCTCGGACACGGACACGGAGCGCGGCGGCCTCAGCTTGGTCCGCTCCAACTACGCTTCCCCAGGGTTCACTCGTCCACTGGACACGGAGATCACGGAACGCGCCGGCCTCAGTTTGGTACGTTCCAACTACGTTTCCGACGACGACGGCGACCTCTCTTCCGACGACTTCGAGCTGCTGGTCATGGGACGTGAAGCTGTCACCGACGACGACGAGGAAGAGGAAGAGGATATCTACGACTACGTCGCCAGGACAGGACTTCTCAGCGACGGCGACTACGTCGTCGGGCCCGGAGATCACAGCGACGATGACGAGGAGGGTGCCTACGTCGTCGGGGAGCAGGGCTACACCTACAAGGAGTACGCCGGGATTGGAATTCTCACTGTCGAGGACGACATCGAGGAAGGCGAGTACATCGGCATTCTCACCGTCGAGAAGGACATCGAGGAAGGCGAGTACACCGGCATTCTCACTGTCGAGAACGAGGCCGTGGCTGGCGACAACCAAGTGTTCGTCACCAACGGACCCGCCACGGTTGCTTCCGAGGAGGAAGGCGGCCTGCAGCTCGACGGTCACCATGCACCGCCGGAGCACTTGGGAGAGGAGGCGGATTACTACGGCGACAGCACCGGGGTGTTCCAGGGCGGCGAGGACGGCTATGGTCAGGAGGATGACGGCAGCGATTGCTATGATCAGGTGGAGGACGTGTATGTGCAGGACGAGGATGGCTATCAGCCCTATGACGCCTTCTACTAGCTTTGCATTGCATGGCAGCACTTGTATGTTTTGATGTCATCTCGATCGGTGGATCATGGCCTTGTTTTGGAAGGAACTAATTAGTGTATGACGGATAGAGTTTGCTTAATTTGCAGTTCTGCAACCAAGACTACCAAGTTCAAGGCGATCTTCGTTGGTAATACTCTAGTTTGCATTGTTACCATTGTTATCTACTACTTTGCAACCGTCCATACTGTTCTTGCATGAAATTGCTGTGAAGTTGTGATAATGGCGAGCTCCGGCCTCCGGATAATTTTCATTCAGTTCAGGCGATGTCAGTTATAATTTGGCGTGTCCTGATTTCTCATGCATGAATGTTGGCTGTCGTTTGTTTGAGCATTTCATTTGCATGCGTAGTTCATGCATGGATCTCTGCAACCTTGGGGATTGGTAATTCAGGAGTACTGTGTAGTATAATTTCGCGTGTTTAGTCTTGGTTTGATTTTCCAACCTAGTATTGTTACCATTGTTTATCTAGCAATCATATATGAATTCTGCTGTCAAGTTTCTTTTTTAAGATCATTCTGCTGTCAAGTTGGGATAATAGCTGAGCTCTGGTTAATTTTCGGGCGGTTCAGGTGATGGCAATTTTAATTTGGCATGTCCTGATTTCTCACGATGAACTAACGTTGGCTATCAGTTGTTCGACGATTACGTTTGCACGCATGGTTCATGGCCCTCTACAACTTTGGGGATTGGTAATTCACAAAGTTTGCATTCCGCTGTACTGTTGTTGCAAAAGATATTATTCTGGTTTAGTGAAGTTTTTTTTGAGAGAAAGTGCGGCCATTTATTCATAACATAACATCAGTATAGAGAATTTACAGGATGTACTCCGGGATTACATCATGGAAACTAAAAAAAACAGAGTTCTCGCAAGGGCGAGCTAACAAGTGAGCTGCACCATTCAAGCCACGAGAAATATGACGAAAAGTACAAGACGATAAAGAGGCTGCAATCGGCTTGATATCTGATACCACCGCGCCCAACACTGACCGGTCCAACACAGAATCAGTGAGGGATAAATTGCCGGAAGCCACAATGATATGTTGATGGTCCTCTTCCTTCGCAAACTGGATCGCCCTACTCACCGCCAAGGACTCAGCAAGTTTAGGTGAGGTGACATCATTCTGATGCTCACGGAAACCCGATAGGCAACATCCATGGTCATCAAGAATCACCGAACCAATACCAATGCTTCGAGAATTCACAAAGATGGCAGCGTCGACATTAATCACAACAGTGCCGGCTGGTGGTGGAGTCCATCTAAGAGGTGATGTAACTGACCCACACCGAGCAGCACGGGGCTGGTTGACACAGTGCTCGACCACCATATCCACATAAGCTCGCGTTTTCTCGACAATTTTTTTCGGATGCGGAAAACCTTCATCATTTCTTGCGCCATTCCTTGCCTCCCATAAATGCCAGATTGTAATCGTTAAGGCTCATCCTAAATACTTGTCTCCAATGGTACTAAAAAAGAGGCTTGATTGTATCTAATCCATCATGGTCTAAAATGTTCTTCATTGGTATTCAGTATCTTACATTGACACGGTCAGACTTGTCCTTTGTTGTCAATAGTACCTCCATGAGCCTTGCACTCCTCATATGATTGTTGTTAAGCGTACTGCTTTGGTCCTCCTCTTTGAATCTGCTTTGGACGTTTTCTGATGCTGATTGAGTTGGCAGTATTAATGATCGGCGATCTACGGGGGGATATGCTATATTTTATGGCAGTATCTGGTCTTCTGGAGTGCTCGTAAGCAGTCTATAGTGTCTAGATCAAGTACTGAATCTGAGTACAACGCACTTGCTAATGCCACCGCAAAGCTTGTTTGGGTTCAATCGTTATTACATGAGCTTAGTGTAACATAAGCGCAACTTCCAGTGTTATGGTGTGACAACATTGGAGGGACTTACCTGTCATTGAACCCGGTGTTTCATGCAAGGGCGAAGCATATTGATATTGATTTTCACTTCGTTCGTGAGCGCGTTGCTCAGAAACAACTTCAGATTCGGTTTATCTCTTCTAAAGATCAAGTTACAGATATCTTCACTAAGCCACTCCCGTTGTCTTTATATGAGCATTATAGACACAATCTCAATCTTTTGGCACCGGTTAAGATTGATTGAGGGTGATAGAATACGTGTTTCCATTGGACACATATATGTTTTGTACAAGACAGTCGGCCCGTGTGCTGAGCTATCCCGCATAATCTCTTATGTATTCGTTTACGGGGGACCTAGACTTTGGAGGGGGGGGGTAGGAGATATATGACGGAGGGGGGAGGGGGCAGCGAGGGCGAGCTATAGGCGGCGTTCGTCGGCGGAGGGAGAGCAACGCCATGATCCAAGCGGGGCGAAGAGCGCGGTGTGGGGAAGGAAGAAGAGCGTGTGGATGGCGCGTTGTGTTGGGAATTCTATGAGTGTGTTTTTGCAAATTCGCCCGTCCCACATCTTCGGTGTGACGGAGGGAGTAATAAAATCCGCCGTGAAGGCACCATCGACTTCACAAATTAAGGCCCTGTGATTTCTCCCCGTGGTCTCTCCTCTCAGCCGCCGCCCTAACCCTAGCCGCCTCCAGTTCATCCTCCTCTATAGATTGGTTCCCCCTCCTCCGGTCGGCTTCGCCGGCGTCAGGAGGAGTGGGGAACCCGATCTATGCGTGGAGTTTTGAATAAAAGTATTGTTTTCATTAGATTATGTTAGGATTTTGGTAGCCGCCTTCTTGTTGGTTTCCCCTCAATGGAGATGGCATCGTATGCAATAAGTGATCTTCGGACTTTCGTTCGGCGACGAGATCTTCTTCCCGGCGTCAATGGTGGTGTTGAACAATCACAATTTTCTAGGTATGGGTTTTCGGATCTTACTTCGCCAGATCGATTTTGGATCTTTTGTCGTTGTTGCCGCGAGGAGGATTATCCTCGCAATTTTTGTCCCGGCTGCTACGTCCTCGACAATGGTGATTCGTACTCTCGGCTCTCCATCGACGACGACAAAGCTAGTTGGTTATTATTCCCCGATATACTCGGTGTTGGTACTCTTGCCGATGTTGTATGACTCGCTTTAATGGTTGCGTGCGTGCACGCAGCCTTGGCATTGCGGCTCAAAAAATTATGGGAGAACTTTCGTCGGTATCTACAGTGTCTATGGTTCGTTATGTATCTTTGGCCGCCTTCGAAGAGTACAAGATTGTGTTCGGAAGAAGAAAGAAATTGAAGACCTCGAAGATTTGTTACTATCTTTTAGACTTTATTTTGTAATCGTTGGAGTCAGTTCATGTATCTCTACCATGTACTATTTGTTACTATGAATATATGTGGTATTGATTGTCAAAAAAAAAATCCGCCGTGAAGGCTTTTCCAAAAAAAAAATCTAACAAAATCTCCTACCTGGGCTTCGGCTTCAAAACTCGTTTATTACAGCCCTACACTATGCTAATTTTTTTTTACAGCCCTACACGCGCAATAGGCTCGTATCGCCACCTGAACGCCGTAGATCCAGCCAGGTTACCGAATCGCGCTCCCCGGCTCGCCGCCCTTTCCTGTCTCGCAGTCGCAGCTCAGCAAGGAGGCCAGCCAGCCAGCGCCATGGTGAGGCCCTGAACCCTCTCCCCTCCCCTCCCCTCCCCGCGTCTCATCACCTCCTTCCACTGATTCCGCGGATCTGCCTGCCCATCTAATCGCCGTTTCTTGGCGTGATTTCAGTCGGCGCTCTTCAACTTCAACTCCTTCCTCGTCGTCGTGCTGCTGGTGATCTGCACCTGCACCTACGTCAAGATGCAATTCCCCGCCATGCTCAACGACCGCACGGGGTAATTTTCTACGCTTCCCAGCATTGAAAAGTAATTAGGGGTTTCTTCATGTACGCCAAGGCAAATATCTCTACCGTCAAAATCAGCACCAACAAGTGCGCAGGGTACCTGTATGGCTTCCTTTGCACATGGATTCTTGGCGGGGCTGCGTCCGTCAATGCAACATGTAGCGCTACTGGGCCTAGGGTATTTTAATTTGGATTCGTAAACGTATGCTGTGCGACGGTTTTTACACTGATTCAGAGTGAACTGCAAATCCGAATGTAGCTTCGGATGAATCTTGATGTGGAAGAATTCTGAAAACCCTATTCCTTTTTTTTTTTTTGGTATATATAAGATGAAGCTCATGTGCTAATTCTAGCTAGGGAATAAGATATTCAGGGTCTCTTTTATCCATACGATTCTAGAAAACACATAAATAGGAACAACCTGCGATTATGGTGTTATGCCTTTTTAAAGCTTATTACATGGTGTGACGAACCAAATGAACTTGCATAGTTGGAATCTCTCCAAGAGGTTCTACTCAATGGAAATGTTTCTATGAGACATGGTGCCAACGAATCCTGACAAATAACCCCTACTAATTACAGTCCGACGAAACAAACAACCCTCATGGGTAAAATCCTGAGGATGACAACCTCAAAAAAGAAAATCAATGAGGCCCCCGAATGCTATTTTGTATGTTACCATGGTATCTCTGCTGGCAACTATTTTTATATGCAATTTGTTCTTAAATTTGTTAGGTTTGAAAGGCCCTGGCGAAATTCGGTACAAACATTGGTCCTTTTGACAAATTGCAAACACTGCTTTATTGTCTACTATTTGCCATTTTCTTACATGAATCTCTTTTGACAGATTTCGTGGTTTCTTTTGGAAAGCAGCCAGAATAGGTATGCTCCTTTCTCTCCTTCTGGCTCAAATACTCTGCTAGCTCGTTCAATTGCTCACAAACCTGCTCTATCTTAATTCGAAGCACTAGTTTCTGTCAGTGTATATGCACTTAGTTTCATCTGTCAAACTGTGTTGTAAACGTTGGCTGAGGATCAAGGTGCTAATTGCTAAAGTTCTGGTACTTTTTGGCAGTTCTTTTTCTTGGTGAAGACTTACTGTTTCTTTATACAAAAATGCCCTTAAGTGCTTTGTGTTTTTTAAATCTTGTTACAACTTTAGACTTTAGATAAATTAGGGAAATGAAAAAGCTGCAATATCTCTACATTCTATATCAATGATTGTCCAATGAATGTTCATGAACTTCGTAGATCATTCAATCTCGTTATGTTCTTTTATTCAAATACCTAGAGGCTGAAATGTCTGAACTCGATTTGGCCTGGAAAAATGGACTTGTATATAATATTAAGATCGATCAACTTAAGATCAGTCTTAATCGTCCACAATCAATTACACTTATTCCCTGCAAGTTTCTATATATTAGGGGAAACTTGGCAGGGAAGGGCATATGGTAGCTGCCATTTGGAAATTTGGAAATCATCACTTGGTTTCTGTTTTCTGTTTTTTTTTAATTTGAATATGTGTTCATAGGTTATTCAACTGTTTCTATATTAGTAAATTTGCTCTTTAGCACAAAAGTCAACTTCCCCATGCTTTCATTTGATTCATAGTGGTTTTGTGCAGCAATTGTTGATTAGTATTTATTACTTACTTACAGACGTTATCAAACTCATGCGATGAAAAGCATAAAGTACCTACAATCTTTCGAAAGAACAAGATATTCCATAATTTTCTTTTATTTCAAGCGTTCACAATTAATCTTTCTCGTGGCTGTTCAACAGGTGAGAGGTTGAGCCCATGGGTAGCGTTCGGGTGCTTTGCTATGGGGATATCGACCATCTTCTTCTGAAGACCGAGCTGGCATCTTGGTTTGCGGAGTTATATAGGAAGGATCATCTATGCTGAATTTATGTTCATATCTTAGGAGAAGCCTTTTGCGTCAGTTTAACTTGGGATGGAGAGGGGTACTCTCGTGGCAAAAGCTGCATGTTTGTTAGGGATTGTATTCAGGTTGGTACACGTGTCGAAAAGAGAGATATGATACTATGATTGTACACTTGTATGCTAAGTGTTAAGCTAATACTACTTGCAAATTGTTAGCATTGAACTGATGGTGATTATGTTGATATGGAATGTTCTTTTGACCCTGGAATACCGATTGCGAGTTTCTCCTTTTTTTGTACTACTTGTTTTATCTTTCATAGTCAGAACTGGTGGCTGACAGATTAGAGCCCCTGATATGATATGTTGATTCAGATGAACCCATTGTTTGCTTGAAACCGAACATGGCAAACCTCGAATCTGTAACATACATGTTAATTTATCATTCTCGGTGTGTACTCATTCTCAAGATGTTGGATCAACATCTTCAGTGTACTCTTGAGCCTAAGTAAATTCCTGAAGCTAAACCTGACAAGCTACAAGCAGAACCAAGGAATGAAGGGCAAACAATCAAAATTGAATGAAGGGCAAACAATCAAAATTCACGCATGAGCCATAAAACTGCTCTCATTCTTCATGTTTTGCGCTCTAACGAACTAGCAACAGTCCTAAATTAGGGCATCTCTACGCAGGTATTCCATCTACCTGCAGATCAAATCGTCCCATCTACCTGCAGATCAAATCGTCCCATCTGGATGAGTTCTCAAAACTTCAGTTCAGTTTTACAGATTAGCATCATCTATTTGCCGCGAACAAAACATTTTGCTCACTGTACCATTTCATTGAGTTGAACAGTTATTTCCTCCACCCTTATTTACAGACAGCACGTGTATTTCGAGTTTCAGTTTTGACCATCAATTTGGCTAAAGAGAATGATGTAGAAATCTAGGTAAAATTGAGAACCAACCTGAGGTTGAGTGGTTAGGAGAGTGGTTGTACCTCAGCCCACTAGAGTTCAAACCTCAAGTTTGACATCTGTGTATCTCATAAAGGCGGAATATTCGTTCAGTGGGAGGCGATGTTTCCGTCAACAGCGAGGTGCCTGTGGTGACTTCGTTAATTTCAAGATCCAATCCGCAGGCTCAGTTTTCCGGAGGTGCTTATATAGGGGTAGGGTGAGTGTATGCGCGTGTATGTGATCGTCTACGTTTGTACTGTGTTTCTAAAAATAATCTAGTTAAAATTCAAATCATAGACTAAATATATATATATACAAAAATACGAAGATCTACAATATCAAATCGGTCCCAATAGATTGAGTAGAAGATATATTTCCAATTTTCTTTCGAATGCACACAACCTTTTATTAGAAGCATCAACTCCGGCAGTGCATCGATTGATGCACACCCCTTTTTTTTCTTCTTCCAAATGACGGTAGCTACTCAGGCAGTGCATCGTGGCCTTCAGTTGACGAGAAGCTTAGCCATGGCCTGCACATCAACTTCAATGGCGGCCGTATCTTTCCCACCCACAGTCTGATCGTCTTGAGCCTGAGGTGGAGCAGCTAAGCCGAGCCATGTCTGCAGGCCCTTCCGGACGTTGTCGCTGTCGTCGGTTCGATCGCGGAAGTTCTCCATGTCCTCGTTCATGCCCGCGATGCCCGACAGGATCAGCTCCCTCTGCCAGTTCTCGATCCGCGGGAAGTCGCAGTACTTCTCCCCGAACTCGTACATCTTCAGAGGTTCCACGCCGCCGATGTCGTGGGTGTACTTCTTGGGCACGCCGGCGGCCTCCCTGGCGCGGTAATGCTCCTCCACGGACTGCAGCATCTCCTCCACCGGCGGCAGCGCCCGCCGGCCGGACAGCACCTGCGCGATCCACTTCCCCTGCGCCTCGAAGAACCACGGAATAAGAACCTTCCTCGGCACGCCCACGAAGGAGAGCGACGGCGCCAGGGACGGCGGGAACACGTGCTCGAACAGCGGGCCGACGCGGTTGTCGTCCACGGTCACCGCGCCGCCCGTGTCCAGGAACGGGAACGAGTAGGTGTACCCCGTGCCGTACATGACCGTGTCCGCGACGACGCTTGAGCCGTCCGCAAACACCACGCGCCCGTCGGCGTGCAGCTGGTGTATCTGCGGGTGGAGGTGCAGGTTGGCGTGGTTGGCCAGCATCTTGGACATGGCCGGCGTCATGGCCTCCTCCGTGGACTTGGCGGTGAGGTGCACCTCCTTGGCCACGCGGCGCAGGTCCAGCGCGATGTCCTTGCCGCTATCCCCGCACCCGACCATCACCACCACCTCGCCGCGGAACGGCTCCGGCGTCCGGTACGAGTGGCTGTGCATCTGCCTCCGCAGCCACTCCTCCATGCCTTTGATGCGCGGGAGCTGCGGCTGCGAGTAGTGGCCCGTGGCCACTACCACGGCGTCGAACACCTCCTCCTTCTCGTTGCCATCGACGAGGTGCACGGATCTCACCGCCCACTGACGTGTCGACGGCGACGACGGCATGGTCTCGGCGACGCGCAGGACGCGGGTGTTGAGCCTGACGGCGTCCATCAGCCCGAACGCGTCGCAGAAGTCCCGGAGGTAGCAGTACATCTCCCGGTGGACGGGATAGCGGCGCGGGTCACGGCCCGCGACACCGTGCCTTGGCAGGAACTGGAAGTCGGAGAACCCCATGGCCTCCCGTGGACTGATGAGGCGGAGGCAGGCGTACATGCTGCCGGGCACGCGCACCGGCACCGTGGCCCCGAGCGGGTCGTCGCCGTCGGTCCTCGGGTCGTACAGCCACTGCCCGCCGACGTCGGCGCTCTGCTCCATGACCGTGACGGCGTGGCCCTCCCGCCGCTGCTCGCGCGCAGCCGCCATGCCAGCCATGCCGGCTCCCACCACGCACACATTCTTGGACTGCAGCTGCAGTGGCTGCTCGCCATCGCCAGCCGAAACCATGGCAGCCACGGAGCGCGCGCGATCGATGGAGCTAATGCAGAGTCGTTGGAGACGAGGAGGATTGTATGTTTTCCGTTTTTTGGTGTAGAACAATAGAGAGAGATTGAGCGAATATGATAATGTTGTATTGAGCCTCTCTCGGGCTAGTATATATAATATATATAGAGTACACGTTTTGAATATAAAGAAATCTCTTCTAGTGATAAGGTAGGTTTAGATTACAATCCTACACTATCAAATATATCTCTAACACTTCCTCGCAGTCGTAACGGTAGTGACGTGAACAATATAAACTCCGCGGACGGTTAGATTGAAGAGAAACCGAAAGTGGAAACCAATGGGTTACACTCCCCCGCAGTCGTAGCAGGAGTGTCGTGGACGATATCGCGTCGTGATGCTTTAACTGTAGAGGAAGCTGAGGTGCTCATTGGAGGGGGTAGCTCTTTGTGCCGATGTCGGGGTAGCCGAGAGCATGGGTGCTGGAACCTTGGTCGAGGTAGCCGCCCGAGGGGGTGCCGTGATCGATGTCGTGATCTGGTGTCGTTGTCGACGTAGCCACACATGAAGCTGCAGGCGCATAGTGCGCATGGAGAGAGACAGAGACGCGTCGAGGCAATCGTCGAAGAGGGGTGTCGATGCCGAAGTCGATGTAGTCCAAGCCGTCGAGGACGAGGTGCTGCCCTAGTTTTGCCAGAACTAGGTGCATGTTGGGCATGAAGACATACTCCGGTTTTGCCAGAACTGAGTACGCAAAGACGAAGTGATGAAGACTAGGCGCCAATCCAGGCTTGCCAGACCCGGGGACGCGTCGAGGACGAAGGCACGTTGCCAATACCAGGAGTGCGAGGGAAGGGACCATAATGGACCGTGTGCCAGTGTCAGGGGACCAGCAGAGGAGGCCTCTAGAACGGTGGTGAGTCGTAGAGCGGCGAAAAGGGAGAGGTGCCAATGCAGTCCGCGGTTGTTGGAGTAGATGAAGTAGTCAGGGATGAGACGATGATGCTGGCGATGAGCTCGTGGTGGACGGAAATGTAGAAGGCGGCGAAAAACCAGCGGCGTCCTGGAGTGGCCATGTTGTACGCCTAGACTGTCGTAGAGGTAGTCAGCGAGGCCTGCAACGACCAGAAGTGGTCATGCAAGTTACTTGTGCTGGTGCGGCGGCGGTTCTCGAAGTAGGTGAGGAAGATTCCGATAGCGTCAAGAAGACCATGCGCGGACGATGGCGACCCGCGCCTAGGGAAGCGGCGCGGCGGTAGCCTGGGACGTCGTTGCGCGGGGGTGGCGAAGTAGACTGTGTGCGGCGACTTCACGACCCGAAGGGGCGGTGTAACTGCAGAACTGTTGACGTCAGAAACCCCCTGGCGGGCAGAGACGGGCAACACAGTAGAGCCGGGAACAACTAGGGCTGCGGCTGGCCCCAGTCCCTCAGAGCGACGGCCCGCAAAGCCTCCTGGTCACACGTCCGATGCTATCGCAAGGGCGTGCCACCCGACCTATACCCGGTCGGGAAGGTGTGGATGATGCCTCGCTTAGTTTCCTGCATGGCATTGTTGA